>NC_090941.1:107939087-108098932 GCF_040938575.1 Ambystoma mexicanum | reverse complement strand
GGTGCCCCTGACTGCTGGGGGTGCTGGGAGACATGAGTGGGGGCCTGGTGGAGGGTGCCCCTGACTGCTGGGGGGTGGGGGTGTGGAAGACATGAGTGGGGGCCTGGTGGAGGGTGCCCCTGACTGCTGGGGGGTGGGGGTGCTGGGAGACATGAGTGGGGGCCTGGTGGAGGGTGCCCCTGACTGCTGGGGGGTGGGGGGGTGGGAGACATGAGTGGGGGCCTGTTGGAGGGTGCCCCTGACTGCTGGGGGGTGGGGGTGCTGGGAGACATGAGTGTGGGCCTGGTGGAGGGTGCCCCTGGATGCTGGGGGGTGGGGGTGCAGGGAGACATGAGTGGTGGCCTGGCGGAGGGTGACTGCTGGGGGTGGGGGGGTGGAGACATGAGTGGGGGCCTGGTGGAGGGTGCCCCTGACTGCTGGGGGGGTGGGGGTGCTGGGAGACATGAGTGGGGGCCTGGTGGAGGGTGCCCCTGACTGCTGGGGGTTGGGGGTGCAGGGGGACATGAGTGGGGGCCTGGTGGGAGGGTGCCCCTGACTGCTGGCGGGTGGGGGGTGGTAGACATGAGTGGGGGCCTGTTGGAGGGTGCCCCTGACTGCTGGGGGGTGGGGGTGCTGGGAGACATGAGTGGGGGCCTGGTGGAGGGTGCCCCTGACTGCTGGGGGGTTGGGGGGTGGGAGGCATGAGTGGGGGGCTGGTGGAGGGTGCCCCTGACTGCTGGGGGGTGGGGGTGCAGGGAAACATGAGTGGGGGCCTGGTGGAGGGTGCCCCTGACTGCTGGGGGGTGGGGGTGCTGGGAGACATGAGTGGGGGCCTGGTGGAGGGTGCCCCTGGATGCTGGGGGGTGGGGGTGCAGGGAGACATGAGTGGGGGCCTGGTGGAGGGTGTCCCTGACTGCTGGGGGGTGGGAGACATGAGTGGGGGCCTGGTGGAGGGTGCCCCTGGATGCTGGGGAGTGGGGGTGCAGGGAGACATGAGTGGGGGCCTGGTGGAGGGTGCCCCTGGATGCTGGGGGGTGGGGGTGCAGGGAGACATGAGTGGGACCTGTTGGAGGGTGCCCCTGACTGCTGGGGGGTGGGGGGTTGGAGACATGAGTTGGGGCCTGGTGGAGGGTGCCCTGACTGCTGGGGGGTGGGGGTGCTGGGAGACATGAGTGGGGGCCTGGTGGAGGGTGCCCCTGGATGCGGGGGTGGGGGTGCAGGGAGACATGAGTGGGGGCCTGGTGGAGGGTGCCCCTGACTGCTGGGGGTGGGGGGGTGGGAGACATGAGTGGGGCTTAGTGGAGGGTGCCCCTGGATGCTGGGGGTGGGGGTGCTGAGAGACATGAGAGGGGGCCTGGTGGAGGGTGCCCCTGACTGCTGGGGTGTGGGGGTGGGATGGGAGACATGAGTGGGGGCCAAGTGGAGGGTGCCCCTGACTGCTGGGGGGTGGGGGTGCTGGGAGACATGAGTGGGGGCCTGGTGGAGGGTGCCCCTGGATGCTGGGGGGTGGGGGTGCAGGGAGACATGAGTGGGGGCCTGGTGGAGGGTGCCCCACAGTGCTGGGGGGTGGGGGGTGGGAGACATGAGTGTGGGCCGGGTGGAGGGTGCCCCTGACTGCTGGGGAGTGGGGGGGCATGGGAGACATGAGTGGGGGCCTGGTGGAGGGTGCCCCTGACTGCTGGGGGGTGGGGGTGCTGGGAGACATGAGTGGGGGATTGGTGGAGGGTGCCCCTGGATGCCGGGGGGTGGGGGTGCAGGGAGACATGAGTAGGGGCCTGGTGGAGGGTGCCCCACAGTGCTGGGGGGTGGGGGTGCAGGGGGACATGAGTTGGACATGAGTGGGGGCCTGGAGGAGGGTGCCCCACAGTGCTGGGGGGTGGGGGTGCAGGGAGACATGAGTTGGACATGAGGGGGGGCCTGGTGGAGGGTGCCCCTGACTGCTGGGGGGTGGGGGGGTGGGAGACATGAGTGGGGGCCTGGTGGAGGGTGCCCCTGACTGCTGGGGGGTGGGGGTGCTGGGAGACATGAGTGGGGGCCTGGTGGAGGGTGCCCCTGGATGCTGGGGGGTGGGGGTGCAGGGAAACATGAGTGGGGCCTGGTGGAGGGTGCCCCACAGTGCTGGGGGGTGGGAGTGCAGGGGGACATGAGTTGGACATGAGTGGGGGCCTGGTGGAGGGTGCCCCACAGTGCTGGGGGTGGGGGTGCAGGAGACATGAGTTGGACATGAGTGGGGGCCTGGTGGAGGGTGCCCCTGGATGCTGGGGTGTGGGGGTGCAGGGAGACATGAGTGGGGGCCTGGTGGAGGGTGCCCCTGACTGCTGGGGGGTGGAGGGGGTGGGAGACATGAGTGGGCCGGGTGGAGGGTGCCCCTGACTGCTCTGACTGCTGGGGGGGGGGGCGGTGGGAGACATGAGTTGGGGCCTGGTGGAGGGTGTCCCTGACTGCTGGAGGGTGGGGGTGCTGGGAGACATGAGTGGGGGCCTGGTGGAGGGTGCCCCACAGTGCTGGGGGGTGCGGGTGCAGGGGGACATGAGTTGGACATGAGTGGGGGCCTGGAGGAGGGTGCCCCACAGTGCTGGGGGTGGGGGTGCAGGGAGACATGAGTTGGACATGAGTGGGGGCCTGGTGGAGGGTGCCCCTGGATCCTGGGGGGTGGGGGTGCAGGGAGACATGAGTGGGGGCCTGGTGGAGGGTGCCCCTGACTGCTGGGGGGTGGGGGGTGGGAGACATGAGTGGGGGCCTGGTGGAGGGTGCCCTTGACTGCTGGGGGGTGGGGGTGCTGGGAGACATGAGTGGGGGCCTGGTGGAGGGTGCCCCTGACTGCTGGGGTGTGGGGGTGGGATGGGAGACATGAGTGGGGGCCAAGTGGAGGGTGCCCCTGACTGCTGGGGGGTGGGGGTGCTGGGAGACATGAGTGGGGGCCTGGTGGAGGGTGCCCCTGGATGCTGGGGGGTGGGGGTGCAGGGAGACATGAGTGGGGGCCTGGTGGAGGGTGCCCCACAGTGCTGGGGGGTGGGGGGGTGGGAGACATGAGTGTGGGCCGGGTGGAGGGTGCCCCTGACTGCTGGGGAGTGGGGGGGCATGGGAGACATGAGTGGGGGCCTGGTGGAGGGTGCCCCTGACTGCTGGGGGGTGGGGGTGCTGGGAGACATGAGTGGGGGATTGGTGGAGGGTGCCCCTGGATGCCGGGGGGTGGGGGTGCAGGGAGACATGAGTAGGGGCCTGGTGGAGGGTGCCCCACAGTGCTGGGGGTGGGGGTGCAGGGGGACATGAGTTGGACATGAGTGGGGGCCTGGAGGAGGGTGCCCCACAGTGCTGGGGGGTGGGGGTGCAGGGAGACATGAGTTGGACATGAGGGGGGGCCTGGTGGAGGGTGCCCCTGACTGCTGGGGGGTGGGGGGGTGGGAGACATGAGTGGGGGCCTGGTGGAGGGTGCCCCTGACTGCTGGGGGTGGGGGTGCTGGGAGACATGAGTGGGGGCCTGGGTGGAGGGTGCCCCTGGATGCTGGGGGGTGGGGGTGCAGGGAAACATGAGTGGGGGCCTGGTGGAGGGTGCCCCACAGTGCTGGGGGGTGGGAGTGCAGGGGGACATGAGTTGGACATGAGTGGGGGCCTGGTGGAGGGTGCCCCACAGTGCTGGGGGGTGGGGGTGCAGGGAGACATGAGTTGGACATGAGTGGGGGCCTGGTGGAGGGTGCCCCTGGATGCTGGGGTGTGGGGGTGCAGGGAGACATGAGTGGGGGCCTGGTGGAGGGTGCCCCTGACTGCTGGGGGGTGGAGGGGGTGGGAGACATGAGTGGGCCGGGTGGAGGGTGCCCCTGACTGCTGGGGGGGGGCGGTGGGAGACATGAGTTGGGGCCTGGTGGAGGGTGTCCCTGACTGCTGGAGGGTGGGGGTGCTGGGAGACATGAGTGGGGGCCTGGTGGAGGGTGCCCCACAGTGCTGGGGGGTGCGGGTGCAGGGGGACATGAGTTGGACATGAGTGGGGGGCCTGGAGGAGGGTGCCCCACAGTGCTGGGGGTGGGGGTGCAGGGAGACATGAGTTGGACATGAGTGGGGGCCTGGTGGAGGGTGCCCCTGGATCCTGGGGGGTGGGGGTGCAGGGAGACATGAGTGGGGGCCTGGTGGAGGGTGCCCCTGACTGCTGGGGGTGGGGGGTGGGAGACATGAGTGGGGGCCTGGTGGAGGGTGCCCTTGACTGCTGGGGGGTGGGGGTGCTGGGAGACATGAGTGGGGGCCTGGTGGAGGGTGCCCCTGACTGCTGGGGGGTGGGGGGGTGGGAGACATGAGTGGGGGCCTGGTGGAGGGTGCCCCTGACTGCTGGGGGGTGAGGGGGGGTGGGAGACATGAGTGGGGGCCTGGTGGAGGGTGCCCCTGACTGCTGGGGGGTGGGGGAGCTGGGAGACATGAGTGGGGGCCTGGTGGAGGGTGCCCCTGGATGCTGGGGGGTGGGGGTGCAGGGTGACATGTGTGGGGGCCTGGCGGAGGGTGACTTCTGGGGGGTGGGGGGGTGGGAGACATGAGTGGGGGCCTGGTGGAGGGTGCCCCTGAATGGTGGGGGATGGGGGGGTGGGACACATGATTGGGGGCCGGGTTGAGGGTGCCCCTTACTGCTGGGGGGTGGGGGGTGGGAGACATGAGTGGGGGCCTGGTGGAGGGTGCCCCTGACTGCTGGGGGGTGGGGGGGTGGGAGACATGAGTGGGGGCCTGGTGGAGGGTGCCCCTGACTGCTGGGGGGTGGGGGTGCTGGGAGACATGAGTGGGGGCCTGGTGGAGGGTGCCCCTGACTGCTGGGGGTGGGGGGGGAGACATGAGTGGGGGCTGGTGGAGGGTGCCCCTGACTGCTGGGGGGTGGGGGGTTGGGGGACATGAGTGGGGGCCTGGTGGAGGGTGCCCCTGACTGCTGGGGGGTGGGGGGGGGGTGGGAGACATGAGTGGGGGCGTGGTGGAGGGTGCCCCTCACTGCTAGGGGGTGGGGGGCTGGTCGACATGAGTAGGGGCCTGGTGGAGGGTGCCCCTGACTACTGGGAGGTGGGGGTACTGGGAGACATGAGTGGGGGCCTGGTGGAGGGTGCCCCTAACTGCTGGGGGGTGGGGGGTTGGGAGAAATGAGTGGGGGCCTGGTGGAGGGTGCCCCTGACTGCTGGGGGGTGGGGGGTGGGAGACATGAGTGGGGGCCAGGTGGAGGGTGCCCCAGAGTGCTGGGGGGTGGGGGTGCAGGGAGACATGAGTGGGGGCCTGGTGGAGGGTGCCCCTGACTGCTCGGGGTTGGGGGGTGGGAGACATGAGTGGGGGCCTGGTGGATGGTGCCCCTGACTGCTGCGGGGTTGGGGTGCTGGGAGACATGAGTGGGGGCCTGGTGGAGGGTGCCCCTGACTGCTAGGGGGTGGGGGGGTGGGAGACATGAGTGGGGGCCTGGTGGAGGGTGCCCCTGACTGCTGGGGGGTGGGGGGGGGGGTGGGAGACATGAGTCGGTGCCTGGTGGAGGGTGCCCCTGACTGCTGGGGGGTGGGGGTGCTGGTAGACATGAGTGGTGGCCTGGTGGAGGGTGCCCCTGACTGCTGGGGGGTGGGGGGGGTGGTAGACATGAGTGGGGGCTGGTGGAGGGTGCCCCTGACTGCTGGGTGGTGGGGGGGTGGGGGACATGAGTGGGGGCCTGGTGGAGGGTGCCCCTGACTGCTGGGGGGTGGGGGGTGAGAGACATGAGTGGGGGCCTGGTGGAGGGTGCCCCTGACTGCTAGGGGGTGGGGGGGTGGGAGACATGAGTGGGGGCCTGGTGGAGGGTGCCCCTGACTACTGGGGGGTGGGGGTGCTGCGAGACATGAGTGGGGGCCTGGTGGAGGGTGCCCATAACTGCTGGGGGGTCGGGGGATGGGAGAAATGAGTGGGGGCCTGGTGGAGGGTTCCCCTGACTGCTGGGGGGTGGGGGGTGGGAGACATGAGTGGGGGCCGGGTGGAGGGTGCCCCACAGTGCTGGGGGGTGGGGGTGCAGGGAGACATGAGTGGGGGCCTGGTGGAGGGTGCCCCTGACTGCTCGGGGTGGGGGGGTGGGAGACATGAGTGGGGGCCTGGTGGATGGTGCCCCTGACTGCTGCGGGGTGGGGGTGCAGGGAGACATGAGTGGGGGCCTGGTGGAGGGTGCCCTGACTGCTGGAGGTTGGGGGGGTGGGAGAGATGAGTGGGGGCCTGGTGGAGGGTGCCCCTGACTGCTGGGGGGTGGGAGACATGAGTGGGGGCTGGTGGAGGGTGCCCCTGACTGCTGGGGGGTGGGGAAATGGGGGACATGAGAGGGGGCCTGCTGCAGGGTGCCCCTGACTGCTGGGGGGTGGGGGGGGGGTGGGAGACATGAGTGGGGGCCTGGTGGAGGGTGCCCCTGACTGCTAGGGAGTGGGGGGGTGGGAGACATGAGTGGGGGCCTGGTGGAGGGTGCCCCTGACTGCTGGGGGGTGGGGGTGCTGGGAGACATGAGTGGGGGCCTGGTGGAGGGTGCCCCTAACTGCTGGGGGGTGGGGGGATGGGAGAAATGAGTGGGGGCCTGGTGGAGGGTGCCCCTGACTGCTGGCGGGTGGGGGGTGGGAGACATGAGTGGGGGCCGGGTGGAGGGTGCCCCACAATGCTGGGGGGTGGGGGTGCAGGGAGACATGAGAGGGGGCCTGGTGGAGGGTGCCCCTGACTGCTCGGGGTGGGGCGGTGGGAGACATGAGTGGGGGCCTGGTGGATGGTGCCCCTGACTGCTGGGGGGTGGTGGTGCTGGGAGACATGAGTGGGGGCCTGTTGGGGGGTTCCCCTGACTGCTGGGGGTTGGGGGGGGGGAGACATGAGTGGGGGCCCGGTGGATGGTGCCCCTGACTGCTGGGGGGTGGGGGTGCTGGGAGACATGAGTGGGGGCCTGGTGGAGGGTGCCCCTGGATGCTGGGGGGTGGGGGTGCAGGGAGACATGAGTAGGGGCCTGGTGGAGGGTGCCCCTGACTGCTGGGGGGTGGGGGTGTGGAAAACATGAGTGGGCGCCTGGTGGAGGGTGCCCCTGGATGCTGGGGGGGTGGGGGTGCAGTGAGACATGAGTGGGGGCCTGGTGGAGGGTGCCCCTGACTGCTGGAGGGTGGGGGGGGAGACATGAGTGGGGGCCTGGTGGAGGGTGCCCCTGGATGCTGGGGGGTGGGGGTGCAGGGAGACATGGGTGGGGCGTGGTGGAGGGTGCCCCTGACTGCTGGGGGGTGGGGGGGAGACATGAGTGGGGGCCTGGTGGAGGGTGCCCCTGACTGCTGGGGGGTGGGGATGCTGGGAGACATGAGTGGGGGACTGGTGGAGGGTGCCCCTGGATGCTGGGGGGTGGGGGTGCAGGGAGACATGAGTGGTTGCCTGGTGGAGGGTGCCCCTGACTGCTGGGGGGTGGGGGGGGGACATGAGTGAGGGCCTGGTGAAGGGTGCCCCACAGTGCTGGGGGGTGGGGGTGCAGGGGGACATGAGTGGGGGCCTGGTGGAGGGTGCCCCTGACTGCTGGGGGTGGGGGGGTGGGAGACATAAGTGGGGGCCTGGTGGAGGGTGCCCCACAGTGCTGGGGGGTGGGGGTGCAGGGAGACATGAGTTGGACATGAGGGGGGGCCTGGTGGAGGGTTCCACTGGATGCTGGGGGGTGGGGTGCAGGGAGACATGAGTGGGGGCCTGGTGGAGGGTGCCACTGACTGCTGGGGGTGGGGGGGTTTAACATGAGTGGGCCCTGGTGGAGGGTGCCCCTGACTGCTGGGGGGTGGGGGTGCTGGGAGACATGGATGGGGGCCTGGTGGAGGGTGCCCCTGACTGCTGCGGGGTGGGGGTGCTCGGAGACATGAGTGGGGGCCTGTTGGAGGGTGCCCCTGACTGCTTGGGGGTGGGGGTGCTGGGAGACATGAGTGGGGGCCTGGTGGAGGGTGCCCGTGGATGCTGGGGGGTGGGGGTGCAGGGAGACATGAGTGGGGGCCTGGCAGAGGGTGCCCCTGACTGCTGGGGGTGGGGGGGTGGGAGACATGAGTGGGGGCCTGGTGGAGGGTGCCCCTGCCTGCTGGTGGGTGGGGGTGCTGGGAGACATGAGTGGGAGCCTGGTGGAGGGTGCCCCTGACTGCTGGGGGGTGGGGGGGTGGGAGACATGAGTGGGGGCCTGGTGGAGGGTGCCCCTGACTGCTGGGGGGTGGGGGTGCTGGGAGACATGAGTGGGGGCCTGGCGGAGGGTGCCCCTGACTGCTGGGGGGTGGGGGGGTGGGAGACATGTGTGGGGGCCTGTTGGAGGGTGCCCTGACTGCTGGTGGGTGGGGGTGCTGGGAGACATGAGTGAGGGGCCTGGTGGAGGGTGCCCCTGGATGCAGGGGGGTGGGGGTGCAGGGAGACATGAGTGGGGGCCTGGCGGAGGGTGACTGTTGGGGGGTGGGGGGGTGGGATACATGAGTGGGGGCCTGGTGGAGGGTGCCCCTGACTGCTGGGGGGTGGGGGTGCGGGGAGACATGAGTGGGGGCCTGGTGGAGGGTGCCCCTGACTGCTGGGGGGTGGGGATGCAGGGGGACATGAGTGGGGGCCTGGTGGAGGGTGCCCCTGACTGATGGGGGGTGGGGGGGGTGGGAGACATGAGTGGGGGCTTGGTGGAGGGTGCCCCTGACTGCTGGGGGGTGGGGGTGCAGGGAGACATGAGTGGGGGCCTGGTGGAGGGTGCCCCTGACTGCTGGGGGGTTGGGGGGTGGGAGGCATGAGTGGGGGCCTGGTGGAGGGTGCCCCTAACTGCTGGGGGGTGCTGGGAGAAATAAGTGGGGGCCTGGTGGAGAGTGCCCCTGACTGCTGGGGGGTGGGGGTGCTGGGAGACATGAGTGGGGGCCTGGTGGAGGGTGCCCCTGACTGCTGGGGGGTGTGGGTGCTGGGAGACATGAGTATGGGCCTGGTGGAGGGTGCCCCTGACTGCTGGGGGGTGGGGGTGTGGAAGACATGAGTGGGGGCCTGGTGGAGGGTGCCCCTGATGCTGGGGGGTGGGGGTGCTGGGAGACATGAGTGGGGGCCTGGTTGAGGGTGCCCCTGACTGCTGGGGGGTGGGGGGGTGGGAGACATGAGTGGGGGCCTGTTGGAGGGTGCCCCTGACTGCTGGGGGGTGGGGGTGCTGGGAGACATGAGTGTGGGCCTGGTGGAGGGTGCCCCTGGATGCTGGGGGTGCAGGGAGACATGAGTGGTGGCCTGGCGGAGGGTGACTGCTGGTGGGTGGGGGGGTGGAGACATGAGTGGGGGCCTGGTGGAGGGTGCCCCTGACTGCTGGGGGGGTGGGGGTGCTGGGAGACATGAGTGGGGGCCTGGTGGAGGGTGCCCCTGACTGCTGGGGGGTGGGGGTGCAGGGGGACATGAGTGGGGGCCTGGTGGAGGGTGCCCCTGACTGCTGGGGGGTGGGGGGGTGGGAGACATGAATGGGGGCCTGGTGGAGGGTGCCCCTGACTGCTGGGGGGTGGGGGTGCTGGGAGACATGAGTGGTGGCCTGGTGGAGGGTGCCCCTGACTGCTGGGGGGTTGGGGGGTGGGAGGCATGAGTGGGGGCCTGGTGGAGGGTGCCCCTGACTGCTGGGGGGTGGGGGTGCAGGGAAACATGAGTGGGGGCCTGGTGGAGGGTGCCCCTGACTGCTGGGGGGTGGGGGTGCTAGGAGACATGAGTGGGGGCCTAGTGGAGGGTGCCCCTGGATGCTGGTGGGTGGGGGTGCAGGGAGACATGAGTGGGGGCCTGGTGGAGGGTGTCCCTGACTGCTGGGGGGTGGGAGACATGAGTGGGGGCCTGGTGGAGGGTGCCCCTGGATGCTGGGGAGTGGGGGTGCAGGGAGACATGAGTGGGGGCCTGGTGGAGGGTGCCCCTGACTGCTGGGGGGTGGGGGGTGGGAGACATGAGTGGGGGCCTGGTTGAGGGTGCCCCTGGATGCTGGGGGGTGGGGGTGCAGGGAGACATGAGTGGGACCTGTTGGAGGGTGCCCCTGACTGCTGGGGGGTGGGGGGTTGGAGACATGAGTGGGGGCCTGGTGGAGGGTGCCCCTGACTGCTGGGGGGTGGGGGTGCTGGGAGACATGAGTGGGGGCCTGGTGGAGGGTGCCCCTGGATGCGGGGGTGGGGGTGCAGGGAGACATGAGTGGTTGCCTGGTGGAGGGTGCCCCTGACTGCTGGGGGGTGGGGGGGGTGGGAGACATGAATGGGGGCCTGGTGGAGGGTACCCCACAGTGCTGGGGGGTGGGGATGCAGGGGGACATGAGTTGGACATGAGTGGGGGCCTGGTGAAGGGTGCCCCTGACTGCTGGGGGTTGGGCGGGTGGGAGACATGAGTGGGGGCCTGGTGGAGGGTGCCCCACAGTTCTGGGGGGTGGGGGTGCAGGGAGACATGAGTTGGACATGAGTGGGGGCCTGGTGGAGGGTGCCCCTGGATGCTGGGGGGTGGGGGTGCAGGGAGACATGTGTGGGGGCCTGGTGGAGGGTGTCCCTGACTGCTGGGGGGTGGAGGAGTGGGAGACATGAGTGGGGGCCTGGTGGAGGGTGCCCCTGACTGCTGGGGGGTGGGGGTGCTGGGAGACATGAGTGGGGGCCTGGTGGAGGGTGCCACTGACTGCTGGGGGGTGGGGGGGGTGGGAGACATGAGTGGGGGCCTGGTGGAGGGTGCCCCACAGTGCTGGGGGGTGGGGGTGCAGAGGGACATGAGTTGGACATGAGTGGGGGCCTGGAGGAGGGTGCCCCACAGTGCTGGGGGGTGGGGGTGCAGGGAGACATGAGTTGGACATGAGTGGGGCCTGGTGGAGGGTGCCCCTGGATGCTGGGGGGTGCAGGGAGACATGTGTGGGGGCCTGGTGGAGGGTGTCCCTGACTGCTGGGGGGTGGGGGGGGGTGAGAGACATGAGTGGGGGCCTGGTGGAGGGTGCCCCTGACTGCTGGGGGTGGGGGTGCTGGGAGACATGAGTTGGACATGAGTGGGGGCCTGGAGGAGGGTGCCCCACAGTGCTGGGGGGTGGGGGTGCAGGGAGACATGAGTTGGACATGAGTGGGTGCCTGGTGGAGGGTGCCCCTGGATCCTGGGGGGTGGGGGTGCAGGGAGACATGAGTGGGGGCCTGGTGGAGGGTGCCCCTGACTGCTGCAGGGTGGGGATGGGAGACATGAGTGGGGGCCTGGTGGAGGGTGCCCCTGACTGTTGGGGGGTGGGGGGGGTGAGAGACATGAGTGGGGGCCTGGTGGAGGGTGCCCCACAGTGCTGGGGGGTGGGGGTGCAGGGGGACATGAGTTGGACATGAGTGGGGGCCTGGAGGAGGGTGCCCCACAGTGCTGGGGGGTGGGGGTGCAGGGAGACATGAGTTGGACATGAGTGGGTGCCTGGTGGAGGGTGCCCCTGGATCCTGGGGGGTGGGGGTGCAGGGAGACATGAGTGGGGGCCTGGTGGAGGGTGCCCCTGACTGCTGCAGGGTGGGGATGGGAGACATGAGTGGGGGCCTGGTGGAGGGTGCCCCTGACTGTTGGGGGGTGGGGGTGCTGGGAGACATGAGTGGGGGCCTGGTGGAGGGTGCCCCTGGATGCTGGGGATTGGGGTGCAGGGAGACATGAGTGGTTGCCTGGTGGAGGGTGCCCCTGACTGCAGGGGTGTGGGGGGGTGGGAGACATGAGTGGTGGCTGGTGGAAGGTTCCCCACAGTGCTGGGGGGTGGGGGTGCAGGGGGACATGAGTTGGACATGAGTGGGGGCCTGGTGGAGGGTGCCCCTGACTGCTGGGGGGTGGATGGGTGGGAGATATGAGTGGGGGCCTGGTGGAGGGTGTCCCTGACTGCTGGGGGGTGGGGGGGTGGGAGACATGAGTGGGGGCCTGGTGGAGGGTGCCCCTGACTGCTGGGGGTGGGGGTGCTGGGAGACATGAGTGGGGGCCTGGTGGAGGGTGCCCCTGACTGCTGGGGGGTGGGAGGGGGGGAGACATGAGTGGGGGCCTGGTGGAGGGTGCCCCTGACTGCTGGGGGGTGGGGGGGTGGGAGACATGAGTGGGGCATGGTGGAGGGTGCCCCTGACTGCTGGGGGTGGGGGTGCTGGGAGACAGGAGTGGGGGCTTGGTGGAGGGTGCCCCTGACTGCTGGGGGGTGGGGGGGTGGGTGGGAGACATGAGTGGGGGCCTGGTGGAGGGTGCCCCTGATTTCTGGGGGGTGGGGGTGCTGGGAGACATGAGTGGGGGCCTGATGGAGGGCGCCCCTGGATGCTGGGGGGTGGGGGTGCAGGGAGACAATATGTGGGGGCCTGGTGGAGGGTGCCCCTGACTGCTGGGGGGTGGGGAGGGTGGGAGACATGAGTTGGGGCCTGGTGGAGGGTGCCCCACAGTGCTGGGGGGTGGGGGTGCAGGGGGACATGAGTTGGACATGAGTGGGGGCCTGGTGGAGGGTGCCCGTGACTGCTGGGGGTTGGGGGGGTGGGAGACATGAGTGAGGGCCTGGTGGAGGGTGCCCCTGGATGCTGGGGGGTGGGGGTGCTGGGAGACATGCGTTGGTGGGCAGTAGTGCAAGGTGACATGTGGGTTGGCTGGGGGGCATGACCATGGTGGATGGGCTGCCTGCAGGACATGTGCAGGGATGCAGGGTAGTCCCCTGTGGTGTGGGCCGCCTGCAGGGGCTGTGGAGGGTGTAGAGGGAACACCTGGGAGGACCCACACGGCCAATTCACGTGTAGTACTCCCCGGCACCCCCGAAATACACGTAGGCTGCTGGATTCGTGTCTGGAATTTCCTGCGCACCCGGAGTACACGTACCCTGCTGAAATTGCGTGTGGAACTTCACGCGCACACCGAAATACACGTACCCTGCAAATTTGCGTGTGAAACTTCCCGTGCACCTTGCAATACACGTACCCTGCTGAAATCGCGTGTGAAACTTCACGCGCACCCCGAAATACACATACCAAGGACAATTGCGTGTGGAACTTCCCGCGCACCCCGAAATACACTTACCC
This sequence comes from Ambystoma mexicanum, assembly GCF_040938575.1. NCBI lineage: Eukaryota > Metazoa > Chordata > Amphibia > Caudata > Ambystomatidae > Ambystoma > Ambystoma mexicanum. The sequence continues at coordinate 108,086,006 of NC_090941.1, read as the reverse complement.
AGCCCAATCGCGTGTTGAACTTCCTGCGCACCCCGAAATACACGCACATGCTATTTTTCACACAGTTTGGTGGAACATAAGTTTGTGTTTGGATATAGTTTGGATGTTATGTTTGGGGAGTTGGTACTCTGGTTTAAAGGTTTAGTATAGGATCGGGGTGATTGTTATGCAGCCAAGATACCAAGAGGACCTTGGGCTGAGTTTCACTGAGCACTGGGAGTTAGTTGGAAATTTGTTGTTTCTGCTCTAACTTCATAGTGTCTTTAGGGGTCTCGTTTTTAGCCTCATTGTAGTTATGGGGATAATAGGGAGAGTGAGAGAAATTGGGTTTCTCTTTGAGGTTTGTTACCAAGTTAGGTGACGTTTTGCATGAATTCTAGTAGGTGGTAACAGTAGTTGTAGTTTGTTTTGTTGTGAGATAGAGGAGGATAGAGCCGGTCTCTATATTGATGTTTACTGCAGGGCCCGCAGTATGTTGAGGGTTTGAGTGGTATGGTAATCGTAAATGTTAGAGTTGTAATGGGAAAGAAATTTTGCTTTAGGCAGTACTGATTTTGAGAGTGTTACATTTCTTTTGTGTCATTAATAAGGAAGGGAGATATGTAAGGATCTGTGAGTTGGTACATTACACTATGTGCTTTAATCAGAGTGATGATGTCATGATGTTTGAATGTATGAGAGACTGGAATGTTTCTGTGAGGGTTTGGGAGAGGACGGTTGGAGAGAGAGAGAGAGCTCTAATGAAGGGGCTGGTGGGTGTTCATAGCTCCGTCCTGATTTGACATATGAACTCACGTACAATCGTTATAACCAGCACTGAGACCAAATAAAAATGCTCTTAAAGAAATGAAGCTTTGGACTTGATTTATGCTTGGCGCACTTTGCATCAGTCCACCTGTTTGGAAGAGGCTTTCATAGACCAGACTTGTCTAGAGACCTCATCAGGTATGACAGGGGAGAGGGAGGAGATAAGAAGGGGAGGGGTAGGGCAGCCAACGGGGGGCTAAGAGCTGTTGGTGCAGTAGGGGGAGCAGAAGAGAGAGAGGACAGGATGGCCTGTGTTTTGGTGGTGAAATTGCTTACTTACACCCATTTGTCATGCCTTCCTGGCCATGGCCAGTGCCCAGATTGTACGGGGTATGGCTGACTTACTCTAGCACACCTACTGACCAATTTAGCATGACTTTTCTATAACCCGAACAGTCTGATAATTGAGCATCTCCAAAAGGCAACTTTGCAACCCCTTAATAAAACGAGGGCCCACACTCACTTTTCCCTGTCTGCAACATCGTAAAACCTACCCAAAAAACATACATGCAATGAATGTACATTAAATAAATCATCATATGTGTGGCATCAGACTACCACCATAGCTTATGCAGCAGTGTCAAAGGAAAGCAAAATAGTCCTCTGACATGTTCCGATGTCTGAGACCATAAAACCGAGACAGCGAACAGTGCACAAAACATATGGCTCTTTTTCTGCACAATTAAACAAATAGTATATACCTCCCTAGCTACCCCTCACCCCCCAAGGACTCGTTCATGAGCAACACAAGTGTAAATGTGTTTTTTGCACACTTTCCTAGCACATTGTTCACAGACAAATGTCATGGATCACAAATCCAACATGGCGCACCAAGAAAAATATTTTGACACACCTTACATCTCTTTGCTGGCCAATGAATATAATTCCGTGCTGTCCATGGATGTCAAATGGCTCTCTGGTTGGTCTACAGGTGTCCCCGGACACAACTTCAGGAAGTGAGCATGCGGACCGGACAGAGATATCACTAATTTTGTTTACAATTTCTTTCCACATTTTTAAAATAAACACTGCAAAAGCACAATTTTGGGACCATGCAGCCACTCCTCACATATGTCTTGGACCGCATATTAGTTTACCCTCCCCCTTGTTAAAACTGCACTGTGCAAAATCATTTGTGGTCGAGTCTACTTTAAAAAAAAAAATTAACAAAGTTGTGTGCGTATTAATCCGACAAAAAACGTGTCTTTCTATGGAAAGTCACCTTAACCATAACTACAGAATTATGAATGGCACTCCTGGTGTTCCTCTGCAATTTGCTGGTATAGAGAGTGCATAAGAAATGTTACATTAAATGTACATGTGGGTTTTGCCTACAGGTATATGCTTGAACAGTGATATGATATGATATGGCATTTATAACACGCCTATATACAAGTGGTTCAGTTATATAATCTATCTAATATGAGGACCACGTTATTATAACTATTACCACTACAACTTAAAGAACTACAAAAATGTATACATTTCTAAATATTTAACGCAATGACAAAATGGAAACATATTTTTTTAAATGATATATACAGTGGAACCAATACAGTACAATGTTTTCCTCATACTACACTACAATTCTTTCCACAAAGTATGTGTGCAGGACACAGGCTACAGGAGAAGTGTGCTGTTCATCAAATGTAAACCTGCTCTTGAACATGCTGTCAGTGGTCTCTTCAGGCCCTTGGAATCAGTTTCCTGGCCAAAATACAAACGCCCCTTCTTCATGTGAGTGCTTCTCATAGTTGTAATATTTACAACTCTCAAATGAAGGTTGAAATGTAAACATTGCATTTGTGTGGTTGGACGTCATGCGGACATGCCAGGTGACGTCTGCATGGGATGGCGAGTGAAGGAAAAGCTCCCGTGCATTAATACATCTGTGGATGTCTGTGAACCAGGCCCTATGCATTTCAATATAGTCCCTACATTGTATCATTGGACAGTGAGTCAACAATTTATATTGGAAAGGGCATTATGTTTTATTACAATATTTCAAGATTATTTCTATGTACCTCTGTCAGTTAAAATTATGTGCAACTTCAATGTGTTCCTATAATATCATTTAAGAGCACAATTTATTTTGAAGCAGAAAAGCAATTTTCTGCAGAATCTTTCTCATTTTCACCTTACATATGTTCATCTTATAAATATTGGCTCGGTGAAAATGTACTCACCCTAAGGTTGTTTGATTAACTGCTGGTTTGCAATTTGAAATCCACGCAATGTGTAAACTGGCGTTATTTACACCACTCTAAACGGTTAATGGCACACTGCAACATTCAGCCAATGTTAAATTGTATCTTGAACTATGTTAATTAGATAAAGCATAAGAACATGGCAGGTCATTTTAGGAAACACTAAATATGTGTTATTTAAACTTTTTGTTTATTCTTATTTTCTTGCATCCGCATCTGTAAAAATAAATTATTGTATACACAGTTGGAAAATTATATTTGCTCAACTACATTTTTAAAGTGGGTTTGACGGTTTGAATACATGGCTAGGCGTGTTCATACTGAAGATTCTGTATAAACACATGTTTACCTTTTGTGCCATTTCGAATGATGAGCTCTTAGCCTTTAAGCAACTGTTACCAAAATGCTGATCTTTTTAACTGTATCAACTTGTTCGTCATGATATAAATGGGCAATGGCTTACTGTATTCCCTGGAGTCAACTGACAAACTTGACGTTAATGCATCCCCTCACTTTAACCCCTCCACCCCCCATTGGAAGACAAGACATCCCATTTTTACCTGGTCCCCTTTTTGGAGTCAACAAATCCAATATTTTATCGACAGGCATGCCGAATTCCTGACACACCACAAGAGTCTTAACTGTTGCCTCGCCTAAGTGAGGCAGCATATCTGCCTTTCTGTTTGTGGTAGGTTATCAGAAAATCGCATTATGCACACAACAGATGCCATTGCCATTACTGGCTGTTAGACTCTAAGAAGATTGTAAAGTCATTGGGAAACTCATAGAAAAACGTGATGTAAACCAATTATTGGCTAAGTTTGGACAACTCCGCTTCTTCTGTAACTAATAGTCTGGTTTCTATTCCCAAATGCAGCGTAGAGACTGCCACCATCCAAGTTGTGTACAATACATTGCCATTCATCCACAAGGATGAATCGACCCGCCTAATCCACTTAGACCCTCTCATTCCTCTAAGACTTCACACCATTGACCATCAGGCACTCTGCACACCTTTCGCTGACCGGATCGGATTCTCTGGTGCAGCAGACACAAGCCATACAGATGTGTCAATTCAGAATCAAATGAATCCAAGTCCCATGTTGTGGTCCCCTAAGGTTCCATCCTCTCCCCTATCTTCCTTAACCTCTATATGGAACCTCTAGTATTTGTTTCTAAAAGACACTAACATACACATTCATCAATATGCTGATGACAACCAGGTGTACATCAAAGTCAAAAGCCCCAGGACTTGCCTGCCATCATGTGTGGCTAGCCGGCATCCAAACCTGAATGTTGAACTTGCCTTGACACCGAACAGCAAATGCAAAAGTGGCTGGACGATACGCAGCTGGAAGGATTCACCCTGCATCTGTTAGACTCAGCCAAATCCCTAGGCTTCATTGCCGCCATTCGCCTTTCCCTCCAAAAGCACATAGCCTAGAAAGCCCAAACCACTTGGCTGGAGATAGCCGCGCTCTGCAAAAACACTTCACATGCCCAAGTGATTTTCACACTGAGCTTCAGGCTCTTGTGATCTCCCACATTGGTGAAGGAAACATCCTCTTAGCCAGGCTGCTAGCCACACATCTGGCCCCCATCGAGGACTGTCCACCATGCCACAGCCACTTCATTACAGGCACCCGCAAATTCATCTACATTTCTCCCTCCCTGCACATGCTTCACTGGCTCCCCCTCCACATCAAGATGTCATTAAAACCTAATTGCATCATCTACAAAGCAGTGTTTAATGGCACACCAACATACCTGGTGAATAAACTGCACATGTGGAGGCTCTCACACCTCCTGTAGCAAATCCATCAAAACTAGCCTGCAAAGAGACAACACACACACAGCCCTTCTTCTAGAAAACCTGACCTTCTGGACATCTATCTCACTGTACCTTTGCAACACCCAAACCATCCATCAGTTACGCACACATATACAACTGTGGTTCTTCCATCAACACCTCCTTAGCACCCATATCCCCATGTTTCCACCCCTCTACCAACAGTCCTGCAATGCTGTTAAACAAATTCCATGCCTAACCTGACTGCTACATGTTGTAAAGAGCTCCACGTCTCTCAAGCTTTGTTGGAGTTTTAAATGATAATATACATTTCAACAATTGGTGGTTCTGGTGGTCTGAGTGCATGATCACCATCTGAGTTGTGCCTGACAGATGATTTATAGACTGCCTCCTTAGTGGCCAGCATCTCAGAAACTGCTATGAGAAAGCTCATAATGCATTTAGTGCAGATACGCTACAGAGAGTAATACGCCTGTTTCTGAGGTTTCCTGATACAAACGGCCCCAATGGCCATTGGAAAATTGTCTGCTGTCACTGAATATTCAAGATAATTCCAAGGATAATCTAGGGCTGCTGCTGAACTGATTGTATGAAAGGCTGTTCTAAGGCTGCAAAGGCCTGGCCCACATCATGGGTCAATTGAAATGTGCTCCTTTTTTAACAAAGTGGTAAAAGGAGCTTAAAAGATCTGGATAAAGTGGCAGTACACATGTATAAAACCCAGGAAGCTGTGTGTTTCTTTTATTGGTGGAGGCTGAGGCCAGTACAAGATATTTTTAATCCTTTTAACCCTCCCCCTTTGTTATAGAACAAAACACGTTAATTCTGCCTAAGACATGTGCAATTGACATTTACCCCATTTCCTATACAAACAGTGCTCCTTAAAAAATCCTAACACCATGGATGTGTGTCTTTTACGTGTCTTATATTGTCCTCTTCCCCGCTCAAGTAGATCAAAAAAACATTCATCTACACAATGACAAAATAATTCTCATATTCTCAAAGGGCACTGTTCACATAAATCTGAAAGGATTCTGACACATTACATAAGCCAACAGGCATCACGTGGCACTCAAATCCACCATACAGTGTGCAGAAAACTGCCTACCACTTATCTCCTTACCTAAGTTGGGGTAATTTTTACGCCCCGTACATGTGGATTTTGGTGTAGACTGTGACATACCAAACCTGCTAACAGATGAATGAGATGACTGGAAGTGGGTTGTGGCTCCTACTGTGGTGCAATTGAGGGCTCAGTAGTCAATGTGTGGCTAGACCTCTATGTTTGTCTTGGTGACAAAAAAATGGGGGATGCCATGCAGGACTATGAACAGCAAATGAGCCCGTTGGTGAGGTTTTGATGGATGGATTCTCATAAACGTCTGTTTTTAAGATCTTTGGAGGCAATCTTTCTGCCCTTAATTTACAAAACAAATCCAAGAAGGTAGCATAATATGGGGGCAAAATGATGTCTGCATAGAAGGAATACATTGAAACATCTTAAAAACATATCAACCTCCTGAGACGGAGGAATAGATTGAAAGATGTTTAAACATCCCTTTGTGAAGGGGGGGAATACTATAATAAATTTGTGATGTCTACTCTACGTCATGCAGAGGGAAAGGGAGAAGGACAACAAATGTGCAGTAGTAGACATAGACATGGTCAAGGGATTTGATTCAGTGGAATGGGAGTGGCTCTTCATGGTATTGGACAGATTGGGCATAGGCCTGTCCATGTGTGCATGGATATGGCTCATGTACCACTGCCCCAAGGCAAGGGTGAAACCGGGCCCACTGTCCCGATACTCTTCGCACTCTCATTGGAACCTATGGCTAATATCTTTAAGACCCAATTCCAGGAGAGAGGTATCACAATAGACGGGCAACCACATGTAATATCCTTATACACAAATGATGTTCTCTTCTGTGTCCATTATCCAGGGTTGCATATCCCATACTAGTTAGAAGTGATGGCCAGTATAGGAAAATCATCGAGGTTTGCAGTGAACAAAAGCAAATCGGTGGCATTCCCACTAAATTCCTTGAGGGGGTGTCTGTATCTGAGTTACAGATGGCAGGGATGCACTGGGAACTGGAGTCCTTTAAATATCTGGCCGTGCAGATGTATCATGACACTGCAGATACCTTCCAATAAAATATGGGACGAGCGATGTCTAGGCTGGAAGATAATGTGAAATTTTGGGGCAAGCTGCCCCTTTCTTTCATGGGGAGAGTAGCGGTATGCAAAATGATCCTTCTGCCTATACTTCTTTGTCGACATTCCCTTTGTTACCAGGCCTCCTTTCTTCAAGAGTCTGTATAGTCTGATTTATGAAATCCTATGGGCGGGGGGACAGCATAGGGTGTCCCTGGATACGTTGAGAAGGAACTACTCAAAGGATGGTCTCTCTCTTCTAGATTTTGAACTTTATTATTTGGCCTCCCAATTGCCGCATGCGGCCAGGTGGGATTCCCCAGGGGACGGGGGAGATAGGCGGCTGATAGGCAGACCCTCACGATCTCATACAGGGATGGAAATCCTATGGGGGAGTCCATAGGGTGCCTGGATTAGAGGTATAGTGTCGATGGTCCAAAAGGTATGGAAGCATGCGTGCATAAAACTGAATATGTGAAGGGGATATAGTCCTGACGTTCCGCTGAGGCTGGACCCCGACATAGAGAGCATCCTGGGAGATGTGGAGGTGAATAGGGGGGCTACTGCACATCTGAATACACAGGGGGACATGTTTGAAGAAGGGACCCTACTACCTTTCCCGGCATGGGCACAAACATTCCCTATGCCAGAGGGACAATTCTTAAATTTTGCAAAGTTGACCAAAATCCTAGCTGGGAACTGGGGTTTGATATTGGACAAACCCCCAATTACACCATTGCTCCACAAGATGCCCTAGCTTGGGGCGGGCTACACGGCAGTCATACAGTTCTATTCTGCATTGCAGGAGTGCATGGCATTGACCGCCTTGAAGGTCCGGGAAAAATGAAAAAGGAATCTGGAGGCACCATTGGAGCAGAAAACGTAGTCAAGGGTCTGTGCAACTATCCCAAAGGTTTCACGTATTGCCCATCTCAGGTTGATTCAATTTAACATGGTGCACAGGTTTTATATCATGCCACAGAAATTGCAAATGATGAATGCATCCTCTCCCACAAGTGCCCACAATGCAAAGCAGAATCCGCACATTTTTGGAATTTGGTATGGGGATGTCCTAGCATAACTAGATACCGGCGGTTGGTGGTTTATCGACTTAACACCCTGCTAGGGAGGGATTTAAAGTGCATGGCTTGGTTGTGCCTACTGGGGATTCTCTCGCCAGGGAAAGGGGTGGAGCGTAGGTGTTCGAACAAGATAGTGGTGTTCCTGCTGGTTCTAGCAAAATGCTCTATCTCCATAACATGGAAAAATCCCAGAGTTCCCCTACTATAACATTGGCTACAGGACATTCTGAAGTGGGCTACCACAGAGAGGGACATAGTTAAAGAGCAAGGTGTGGAACAGGGCTCGGCAGATGGAAGCCTACAGTCTAGTGCACTCCTGAATGGCCTGCAAACATCAATGAATAACCGACCCCCATGAGGAGACAAGAAAACATTGGAAAGAGTGGAGATTTGGATGGAAAAACAAAGGGCCCATAGGCCAGGGATGCCAAGAGCATAAGGAAGACGTACCCCCCTGAGACACAGGTTTTTTGACTACTTTGGAGATACTCTGAGCTGGAGGGAGGGTGGGAAGGTGAGCTAGATTTGGAGGAGGAAGAGGTTTGATAGGGAAGGTATATGTTGATATATGGTTATATGCTATGTTTAATGAATTTAATAAATACATTATTTAAAAAAGAGAGTTTAATTAAATTACACTGATCATTTGTAACATGATGGCTGTAATTTAATTAAACAGTCTAATGAGGTTAGGAAAGACAATACACATGACAGTTTTGGACAGCCAAATTCCTTTGATTACCCAGAACTGTGATGCATTGATGCATTCTGTGCCCCTGCTCCCTGCCTGCTTATCTTCTCTTTTACTTTCTGTTTATTTTCTTTCACTTTCCTGCCTTTCTCCAGCCTGCCTCCATCCCCTCCCACCCCCTGCCCAGACCTGTACAGAATGGCCCGCTGGTGTAAGATATACCCAGCATGGGAACCCGGTCCCAGGGTTTGCTCACCACATCAGCCCTGGCTAAGGCCATTTTGAACTTCTGAACACCTCGGCTCAGTGCTCCCTTTCTATATGTCCATCTTTCTGTGCCCCTGCTCCCCACCTGCTTCTCTTTTCCTTTCCGTTTCTTGCCTTTCACTTCCCTGCCTTTCTCCAGCCCGCCCCCATCCCCTCTCACTCCCTATAGAGACCTGTGGGGATTGGCCTGCTGGTGGAACATGTGACCAGCATCCCTATACTTGGGAATTTCCCCAAGGCAGTCATGCCTGCCCAGCAAGTCGGCTAAGGGCTGGAGGCAAAGCATAGCTACTTTGAGCTGCTCACCTCCACATTTGCCCCTGTTCTCCAGTAGACACCTTACAAAGCAACCTACAGCAACAACTAAGGTAAGGTGGTATGGGCGGTGAGCACAGCAATACTGTGCTCAATTAAAGCCCTGCCACATCTACATCACCATCATCATACCATCATCATAATATAACAGTGAAAATTACCCACTGCACGCCTAGATAGCCCGTTAGATGTATTGGGACTACTCTGTCTATCGCACTTAGATGGATTTTTGGTGGTAGAAAATGTGATGCACTTAAATGGATTTAGGGTGTAGGAAATATATCACACTTAGATGGATTTTAGGGATAGGAAATGCGATGCACTTAGTTGGATTTTTGGTGGTAGGAAATGTGATGTACTCAACTAACTGTACTAAAAACTCAATATTCTGCATACTCACCCTCAAACTCTAAACTGAACACAAGCCTACATCTACCGCACCACAAATGCCACACACTTCACAACACCCAACAAAACCAAATACAACTATACACAAAGCACCCATGCACAATCATACCTCAAGACCACATGATAACTACCAACCAATGCAGATGTATTGTGAGGTTGGAGTCCAAATCTGTAAATAGAACTGTGTCCCCCAAGTAAATGATTTTCATCTTGTCTGGATATAGAAGATGGTGACTGCATGCCATCCTCTGATCGATATTTGCGATACATTTATGGGATGTTGAATAGATGAATAGTTAATGGACATTGATTGCAATTTTTAGGATCATTTGGGTAGCATTGATATAGTCATGACAAGAGAGGTTAATGATTCAGTGTTGTGCCCAGGTCTGAACCCATCTTGCAAAAGGTCAAGGAGCTAATTGTGTTCAGCGAATTTACTAAGTTGCAAGGAGACAGCCTTACCTGATAGCTTTGCCAGGAATCAGCAGTTGGAAATTACCATGGGGGTGGCTATATGAGGGCCACATTGGGCGAGTTGACCCTCAGGGGGAAGACATGTAAGGATATTTAGCAAACAGCACAGAGTACAGCACTACTACACAGGTAGCAAACAGCACAGAGTACAGCACTACTACACAGGTAGCAATTTTTTTTGCAGCACCACCACAAGGGTGCGGTGCATTGCTATATGTGTTACCAGATTAACAAGAAAAGACAGGCTATTCAGTCAAAAACGATTTTAACATATAAGATGCAAATCTATTCTTACAGTTAAAAGCACACGTGCTCATTTAAAAATGCACACTATTTTTCACCTGAAATGCCTATGGTGCGAGAGACACATTTGAAAATAACAACTAACATAAATTATAACTAACCTGACTAATGAAACATAATCCACTAATAAAAATGTGTCTCCACCGCAGAATTAGGCCTATTCTGAAAGTGAACTTTTAAACGCACATCCATTTTTTTTTTCTGTTCTCTCTGCTGCCCTGTCCATATAACTACAGGAAGCAAATGGGCTCGAAAGAACAGGAAATCAGTTGGTTACAAAGTATTACTATAAAAATGAGCCATTGTGTAGAGAAGGAGGAGATGGCGTGATTAATTCTGATTGGAGCAGCGTCATAGAAAGTATCATGCTAGAAGGAGTGATCAGGTTTTTGCTGGGGGGAGTTTGAGGAAGAAGAAAGGCAGTCAAGATTTGGCAGAGCTGGGAGGAAGACCTTTTCCTGGTTGGAGCATTCCTATCTGCAAAAGCTGAGAATTCCAGGCAATGACCCCGGTTTGAGAAGGAAAGGCGATCCTTTTTACTGGGGTTAATCTTCAAGGGAGCCACACTCAGAAAGAGAACAGCTAAAGAAAACTTCACTGAACAGATAAGGTAATTACATAAGTGTGGGAGCTTAGTGTGTACGAGAATATGCAGTCAGTGTAGGATTCCTGTGCATGCCTTAATCAAATGCTAATGTTGCAATTTGAGTTCTGTTCTCCGCCACTCTCTTTGCAGTGTGTCATAGACAAAGCTGTTACTGTGCTGTTTTAGTTATTTCTGTAAAGAATGAGATCGTGTTTAAATGCAACTTTTATAATACAGAAAAATATTTGAAAGCAGACAGGTGGTGTGTCTTCTATTTACCAATACAGTGCTGATGAGGGGAGATTTTTAAACAGTGCAATTGTCATTTTGCATGATCAGATTCAGTATGAACAGTTGTGAGTGACTGTAGCATAGCTCGTTGGAGGTACATGAGCCAACGGGAAGAGAGACTCTCTGGACATAGTTCCCTACCGTATATAAGGTAGTGGAAATTACCACATATAGCTCTCTGTCGTAAATAAGTCAGTGATATTGCCCATGGTGGCACACTAACACTAACACTGAAAATGTGGTATTCCTGAAATGTAGGCCTGAGGTCTCTCTAGTGATTACACGAAAAATCTAAGCAAAGATAAGGGATTCTGGACATTGGGGCCACCAATAAAACAAGGGAATAATGCTCACCAAAATACCACCAAATACGCATACCAACCACGCACACCAAATATGCATGTCTGGGTGCTAAAATCATGCATGTCCACTGTATTATTGTTGTACAGGGCCCAATCTGAATACGAGGAGTGATTATTGCTAAGTTATTTTTCAGCGGTAATAAAATACCGTCAGGCCCCAAATCTCCACAAAATACCCTACATATTTATGGTGCGTTGCAGGCCGGGAAAGTGATCATAGAGTACCTACTGGGCGTGGCAAGCGTGTCTCACACTGCCATTTGCACATTAAAGGGAACCCATTTTATAATAGCATTGTGCCACTAAAAACGAATTTCAGAATGTCACAAAGGGAAACCACATTCTCAGATGTAGTGCAATATTTAGAGGCAAAGTTGTTTGCACATGGGAATTGGTCATCGAATAGCACGTTGGAATGGAGTAACCGCATTCAGGGTGAGGTGCAGAAAGAAAAATTAGACAATATTTTTGCAGAAGGCAGCATAATTCAGGTCTGCCTTACAAGATTATTGAATGCAGCCGATAAAAGTGCAGAGAAAGACTGTTTAATACGGCTATGCGGTAAAATATGGTTTATTTTAAACAAGTCCCTGCGAATGCAAGAGAATGATACTCAGCTAATTAACAGGTTAAAGACTGAATTAGAGGGGGCAAGTAAAAATCAGGAAATGTTGAGAGCAGAATTGGATGTATGCCAAAAAGACATGCAATTAAAATGCAGAGACTTTGATACTCAGTTATCCAAAAGCAAGAAACAATTTGAAGATAGTGAGCAAGAATTGGCACACTTAAAAGCCTTAGTGGATCACATTAGGCAGGATAAAGATGAGGTTGTTTCAGAAATGCAGATTTTACAAAAAGAACATTGTGAAAAAGAAGGTGATCTCCGGAGTGCAGAACAAGAAATGATTAAAATGATTCAAGAAAGAGACAAGAGAAATAAAGAGTTCAATGAATGCCAAATGCAAATGTGCGACATGCAGGAGGTGATTAATAAAATGAGTGATGAAAATAATTATTTGCAAAATGAAGCAACCAGACTCCTTAAAAAGTGTAAGGACTTAGAACAGCAAATGTGCATTCCCAGGTCCCAGGAGAGGCGGCAGGGTACCACATTCAATGGAGTGGAGGTGAATTCTAGCTCTGCCCAAAGAGCTAGTGCTCCAGTGACTGGGCCGGTGACTGAACTTGGTTGCAGCACCCTTGGGGGATTTGATACTCCCAATGGGGGCAGCCACCAATCCCATACACCTGAAAACAGGATTGAATCACAAAATAGTGCAATTCCATGCATTGCAACAAGTAGCCCCATAAAAATAATGAAATCCATTAAAGCCCTGATCAAACCATTTAAAAAGGGAGGTGAATGCTGCATTGAGGATCACTTAGAAGCGGTGCATGACATTTTTAAAGCACTCCAGATACCTAAGGAACAGTACAGACAATATTTTCATTTAACTTTAGATGCCCCGACGGCCAGCATCATAAGGGGATTAAATGAACAGCAGAATATGACATGGCTGGAGTTTGAAAAAGAAATTAGGCGTCATTTTTCTCCTTTTCAGTCATTGCAGGAGGCAAAGAAAGTCGCGTACACAATTTTTTTTTTTTATTATTTTTTTAAAATAATTTTTATTTTCAAAATAACACAATACAAACCAAACTTGCAGCATTATACATTGCAAACTGTAAACATCAATTAATGCCGTATTACTGCACTTAAACCCCCCCCTCCCCCGAGAGCTTATCAACCTTACAGTTCTGTGTCTGCTTGGTGCGACCGGGCGCCGCCCCTCCCGGAAGCAGCAGGGTCCATTTCGGCGCCAAAAAGTCCCGTAATTAACATTCTCCAAGCCGCCAGGTTGCCCATTTCTTCCTCCCCACAATTACCACATGCTTCCTGCCATACCCCCGTTTCAGCCTCCGCCCACTTCTGCAGGTCCCGCCACCATATCTCTATTCTTGGCCCATGGCGTTGCTTCCAACTCATAGCTATCCTTCTCTTAGCAAGTACATACGCCAGGTCTCTCAGTTTCCCAAGATGTTTGGTGTTCCGTGGTCTAGGGAACCCTCCCAGGAGGCAGGCCCAGGCCGTGTCAATGCGTAGCAGAACCCCTTTATCTGCCAATTTCTGTGCCACTTCCCCCCAAAAGCCTTCAATCACTGGGCAGGACCAGAACATATGTATCATACCTGCGTCTACCTCATCGCATTTCGGGCATGCTTGTCTGCCTGCATTCGCAAACTTAGCTATTCTCTTCGGGGTCATATATGCTCTGTGCGTGATGTACAGCTGTATTTGCTGCAATCTAGCATTCCTGGACACTTTCTTATGGTATCCCATGGCCCGTTCCCACATCCCATCAGTCATCTGTGCCCCCACTTCCGCTTCCCAATCAAGCCTCAAATCCATCAGGTCCTTCCCCACCCGGGTCATCACCACCTCATATAATCTAGAGATCTCATGCCCGCCCTCTGATATATCATATATCGTTCCGATCAGTGCATCTGGATCTTCCGCCAGCGCCGTCTCCGGCCAAGTCTTGCGGATGATCTGTACCAGCCTTAGGTATGTAACATATTGGCCCCCGTGCAACCCTGTTTCTTCACCCAGGTCTACGAATTCTCTAATGGCCCCATCCTGCCATATGTCTCCCAGTGTGGCCAGTCCAACCGTTTCCCAATATGTCCTGATAATTTTCCTGAGCTGGCCGTCCCCCATAGTTAGGGCGACCAATGGCACATGCGGGGAACACGGGTGCGGGCTCTCAATCAGCTGGCACATTCTACGCCATATTCTCCACCCCAGCAGCAACATACCTGGGCATCCTTGCAAGTCCGACCTAGGGACCCAGACAACCTCTTTTAGATAAAACGGGGCGCAGTCCTTCCCAACCAGCCTAGACTCAGGAGTTTCCTCATCAGAGAGCCATCTGGTCACGTATTGCAGCTGGCTGGCCACATAATAGGCCTCAAAGTTTGGCAGCTTGATGCCTCCCCTATCGTGGAAATTTTGCAGTTTCCACAAGGCTACCCTGTTGCGGATGCCGTGCCACAGGAAGTCCCTGCATACACTATCAAGTTTGACAAAGAACTTCCTGGGTATGAAATATGGTGTATTACTGAAAAAGTGCAAAAGCCTGGGCAGGACCACCATTTTAAGCATCGCCCCCCGGCCCACCATTGCCAGCGGCAGCTTCTCCCAAAACCGCATACTCTCGCGGATTTTCTTTACCGCCGCCTCGGCATTGTGCAAGTGTTCTTCCTTCACAGCATGATATACATCAATTCCGAGGTAGCGGAAAGACTCAATCGCCCAGGGCACGGGCAACACCGGCAACCGTTCCAGAGGGACTCCAATAAAGCTCCCCAACGGAAACATGCTTGATTTGCTGGGATTAACCGCTATGCCGGACAACTCCGCATACTTTCCCATGACCTCTAAAATGTACCGGAGGTTTTCCTCCGGACACCTCAAGTACAACAACAGGTCGTCAGCATATAGGGATATCAAATGGCTCTCTCCTCCCACCTCGATGCCAACCAGGTCATATTGCTGTCTGAGGTACACCGCCAGGGGCTCCAGGGCCAATATGTACAGCATCGGGGACCAGGGGCATCCCTGTCTGGTGCCTCTGCTAAATCGCCACCTTTTGGATATCACAGATCCCGTGCGCACCCTGGCCAGTGGCTCGCTGTACAGCAGTTTCGCCCACCTCACATAGCCAGGCCCAAACCCGTACCTCTCCAAGGCCGCCAGCAACCACGGCCACCTCACTGAATCAAATGCCTTAACTGCATCTAGGGACACCACCACCATCTCTTCATCGCTTCTATTCCCCTCTTCAATCACCCGGTGAAGTCGCCTGTGATTGTGAGTTATGTTCCTGTTGGGGACATAGCCCGTCTGATCCGGGTGTATCAGTTTACTGATGACCCTACGTAGCCTGTTGGCCAGGACCGCCGTAAGGATCTTGCTGTCCTGGTTCAACATCGACAGCGGCCTATACGATCCACAGCTTTGTCGAGGTTTATTAGGCTTGGGGAGCGGCACTATCAGTGCCTCTCTGAGCATCTCCGGTAACCGACCCTTCTCGAAAGATTCATTGAACATTTCTAGCATCGGGGGGAGTACCTCTGCTCCATACACTTTATAAAACTCACTAGGGAGTCCGTCCATGCCCGGGGTCTTACAAGTGGGCAATCCCTTCACTACCTCCTCCAGTTCCTCTAGTGTAATAGGCGCGTCCAGCTCCCCTCTTTCTTCCTCACTAATCCTGGGCAGCTCTATGTCTTCCAGTGTAGTTCTGATCTCTGCCTGATTTTCTCCCCCTATGTCCTCATACAGTGCTTTATAGTAATCAAGGAAGGCTGCATTAACTCCTTCTTGGGTGTCTACCTCCTCTCCGTCCTCTCTAACCATCATCCTGATCGGGGGCCTAGGGGTTTCTCTCTTATATAGCCATGCCAGTAGGCGGCCAGTTTTGTCTCCCCCCGCATGCTGCCTCTCAACATATTTTCTATAGTTAAGGTTACAGAGCCTCTCCCAAAGCTCCGAACACCGCTGCTGCAGCTCAAGTACTAGGTCTGCATCCCCTCCTGCCTTGCTACATTCGCGCTCCAGTTGTCTCTCCGCCTTCTTTAACTCCATCAGAACCCCACCCTGCAGGCCCTTCGACTTGGAAATAGCGTCCCCCCGTAACACCTCCTTGAATGCCTCCCAAAGTGTGCCCGCCGAATCTACGCTGCCCGTGTTAACCTCAAAATACCGCTGGATCGCCTCCCTGATGTCCTCCCTAAAAACCGTGTCCTTAAGCGCCTCCGCACGGAGGCGCCATGTAGGTATTCGTGCACGAGGGCGGCCATACTGCCAGGTCAGCACTAAGGGCGAGTGGTCCGATAGGACCCTTGCTTTATATTCAATTTGAGTGGTCGCCAACACCACTTCTGACGTGGCAAAAAAATAATCCAATCTCGTGTGTAAGCGCTGTGGGGCAGAGTAGTGAGAATACTGCGAGGTACCAGGGTATTTCAGTCGCCAAACATCCGCCAGCCCAAAGTCGCCCAGTAACGTCTGTAGTACTCTGGCCGCCGGGGTGGGCCGATCAATCCTATCATCGGACCTATCAGCCCTTGGGTCGAGAACACAGTTAAAATCCCCTCCCCAAATGATCGCTCCCCCCACACATGTGCCCAGACGGGTGCATAGGGTCCTGAAGTATGCGGCAGCATTCTGATTGGGGGCGTATGTGTTAATAATGCAAACCTCTCTATCCTCCACCAGGGCTCTGAGCATAACCAACCTGCCCTCCGTGTCCACCTCCTGCCACATGACTCTGAACGGAACGTGCGGTGCTACCCAGATTAGCACTCCCCTGGCATAGGCAGAGTACGGGGAGCCCACCACCATGCCACTCCACTTTTTCTCAACCAGTTCTAACTTGTGTCGGTTCAGGTGTGTTTCTTGCAATAGTGCGATATCAATCCTCTGCCTTTTGAGATACAACATAACTTTATTCCTTTTTAAATAACTATTAAGTCCCCTGACATTCCAGGTGACAATCTTAAGGTCTCCCATGGCAAGCTCGTTCCCCCCTGCCTCCCATGTAGCGACCCCCAACCGCCCCCATGACACAGATAGCGCTCTGGTCCAGCAACTCCTCATATAAGCTCAAACTCCCTTCAACTATATACACAACTAAACCCCAACTCCCCTCCCCTCCCCCCACCCGTGCCTTCCCCAACATCACACACCCCAACTGCTGCCCAGCTCCAACTTCAGAGCTCAGGCACCCCCACATCTAGCTCCGCAAACACCGAACGGCGAACGGAGCCCAGTAGGGTGAGGTCACCCTAGTGGCCACCCAACTAAAACTATTGTGGGGTAGAGAGTATCGCCCTGTAAGGCTCCCGATCAAATAAAAATTCACAGTGTCCTGGCAAATAGTGCAGTCATCTGACCTTCTTTACCGAAAGTGTCACACCGACTATATTCAAGTCCCACGAGCCACGCCATCTTGCGACGCCATTTTATGATTCCCGTGTCTCTTCCGAGCCCTTTCTGGGTCGACCTTCTGGTTCCTGGGGGCATCCATGCGCATCGAGCCATCCCATGGCATCCTCCGGAGTTTCAAAAAACAAGGTTTTATGTGCATGGAAGACCTTCAATTTTGCAGGGTAGAGTAACATATATTTGTGGCCCGCTTCTCTCAGCCTCCGCTTTACAGACCCAAAGTTCATGCGACTACGCTGTACAGTCAAAGTATAATCTGGATAAGCCGTGATGTTTGCCGCTCCTCTCGTGATCGTCCCTCCTTTGCGGAAGTATTCCAGTATCCTCTCCCGGTCGCGGTAATTAAGGATTTTGGCGATCACAGGCCTAGGCGGGTTCCCGGGAGGTGGCCTCCTAGTTAGGGCTCTATGTGCTCTTTCTACCGCAAATCCTTGAGATAGGGCCCCTCCAGATATCTCCTGTAAGAGCATGGATTCGATGAAATCCGTAGGGTCACGGCCCTCCATCCCCTCCGGTAGGCCCACGATGCGGATGTTATTGCGGCGGGCTCGTCCCTCAGCCTCCTCCGCTCTGCTCTCCAGGTTGCCCATCCTTTGTGTCAGGGCGTGCAGGTCGGCCTTATGAGTGGCGCAATCTGCTGTATTCGGGCCAACTTCTTTTTCGAGGGCCTCCGTGCGCTCCGCCAGGGTCCTGACATCCTGTCGTAGCAGATTAACGTCCTCTTGGACCTCTCCAACCTTGCGATCCAGTGCAATCTTCAGTTCCGTAACGGCCAGTTCCAACTTGGATTCCCAGGCCGCCCTCAGTTCT
Source organism: Ambystoma mexicanum (assembly GCF_040938575.1). NCBI lineage: Eukaryota > Metazoa > Chordata > Amphibia > Caudata > Ambystomatidae > Ambystoma > Ambystoma mexicanum. The sequence continues at coordinate 108,067,420 of NC_090941.1, read as the reverse complement.
ACAATTGCCGACAGGATTTCTTGGTTGGTGCACGAAGATGTCGTGCCACTCCCAGCCAGCGCTTCCTTACTTTTGGTGGTGCCCTGGCTCGGGGGAGTTCTAGTGAAATCATCTAAGGTAGGCTGTTTCCCCTTCGGCCGCACCGGCTTGTTCGACATGGCTCAGAAAATCGATCGGTTGCTAAAATAGCAAGTTTGTGTACAGTGCACCGTCACAGCTAGGCCACCGCACAACTCGCCTCTAGTCTAGTCCCGGGCCCCGGTCGGCCATTTTGAGTCGCCCTTTGTTCGCGGGGTCTTTTAACTCATAGCCACCGATCTCCGTCGCTGTTAATCTGATTCTCTCCAAAAGTTCACAATGCGTGGCCAACACCCTCACACACCATCCTGTGTATCGTCGGTGGTCAGCGATGCGTCGTACCGCACATATCCGCCCGGATCGTTGCAGGATCTCGGGAGCTCCTCCAGGACGCGTCCTCCTACATGGCTCTCGTAGCCACGCCCCCCCAGTCGCGTACACAATTAATGCTGGACCTAATATATCCCCTCGCCAATTTTTACAAGACTTAAAAAGAGCATTTTCTCGCTTTGATGTATCTTTTGACTCAAATTCCAATGAGTTTAAAACTGCATACTTCTATGGGCTACAGAAAGACATCATATCCCAATTGGTCCGTGAATTTGACCGTGACAAGTCCCTTGAATGGATTGTACATCAAAGCACAAAACTATATGAGGTACTCTATTGTCAGGGTAGAGAAAGTGATAAAATGAAAGATACTAGACCTAAATCTAAAGAACCCTCAGCCAGAGTAATGGAAATCAGGTCAGCCAAAATGTCCCTTGAGTCTGCTCAAAGCCAAGGTAAAAATAATGTGACACCTGAACAAAGGGGTAATCAACAAAGATCGCCATTTCCTGTACCAATGTTCCAATCACATGATCCTAGTAATAGAGAGAGCTACATCAGCCCTAGGTATTTAGGGGACAGACCCCGGGTAGGATACCGGCCTGATATGGCAGGTATGAACAATAACCAGAGACAAAATCAAGATCAAAGAAATGATGGTCCCTACCAGTCATTGGGGACACAGAGCAGATTTGATCCCAGCACCATGATATATGGTAATCAGGATAGGCCCCGATATGTGGATCGATTTACTGATAATGGAAATCAACATAGGGGCCAGTACCCACAATCTGAGAGACAGGACATGAGGAAAAACGTGAACTACAGTCCACGCCAGTACAATGATTCCCCACCAGGGGACTATAATCAAAGGATGGGTGCAACCCGCTCCCCTCCACAAATGAATCAAGAGTTCAGAAACCATCCCAACCGACATCAATCACCTGAGAGGTATCAGAATAGATACAATCAGGGGGAAAACAACCAATATCGACCTAGGCCACAGAAAGAGGATCCTAGAGAGATGGAAAGGTTCCAGTGCCTTGAGGCCCAAGTGAAAATGTTAGCTGAGCAAATAGGAAAGCTCTATACAGCGCAAAAACAACCTTCCAAAGAGGGGGCTGATGGCCATAGCAATGACCGGGGGGCTTCCGAAAAGTGACTAAGTACTCATGATAACTGCAGTGCCAAAATGACAGATTGCTCTGATATAATTTTGCATAACGACTCTGAGATGCCTAATGGATTAAAAATGAAAGTACCAGTAAATGAAATTGTGACAGAAAGTGCAAATACTTCTAAAAAAGAGGTACGGTTTAACTTAGAGCTAAATAAAACAGTAAAGATTTGCACAAATGAAAAAGAAACAATTAGGAATTCCAAAAGAACAAAGGGACAGATTTAAGAAAAATGACTCATGCATGGGGAATACCAGTGAACAGGGAGTAAGTGGGGATGCCATAGCTCCTTCCCTGGGCAAGCAAAACAATGACCAAACACAGACAGAAAAAGGAAATACTCACAAGGAGGGTACAAGTCAATCACCTGAAGAATTCTTTGAGCCACATATTTTTGAAGAGGCTGAAAGGGCTGGTATCACACTAAATGATCCCAAATGCACAGAATTAAAAAATGACAAATTGCTGAATGATGTTGTTACACATGTTCAGTTGGAGGATTGTAATGTGGTCTCTGATGTTACCCAGATGGATGGGCGAACAGTGGCCACACTCCAAAAAACCTCTGAACATGGAGAAATGAATAAAATCTCTCGCACAGAAATGGGTAAAAAGGAGGGAAAAATGTCTTTTCATTTACCAATGTGCTTAGCCAAAAGTGAAAAAGACCTGAGAAAGGTGAGCCCTGAAATCAGTAAGAATTCACATTTCTTATGTGTATTAGAGGAAGTTGAGGACAGATATTATGCACCCATCACTGTAGAAGAAAAATGCCACACCTTTGCTATGATTGACACTGGCGCACAGGCCACAATTATGTCCAAGGAGCTGGTAAAGAGTATCAATGAAGGGAGACCTCCACAGAGTCAGATCACAGTGAAGGAAAATCAAGGCCCAGTGCATAACTTTAATGGGGAGGAGGTGCCCATCATAGGTGTAACTGAGGTTGACATAAAAATAGGAAAGCACAGAATGAAACAAGAGGTATTGATCACATCTATTTGTGAAATTCCATTTCTGATGGGGACAGATTGCCTGAAAAGATTGTCTCCTCTCACAGATGAGGTGAATGGAGTGCTGTGGTCCTTAACCAAAAAACCATTGAGGTCTAAGAAACTAAAATCACAAAACAGCAATATAAATGAATGTCACACCGTTGCCAAAACAAATGATGCTGTGGAGGTATATCTCCAGAATAGCTGCATACCTAGTGTCACTGTCATATTAATGTGTGAAGACAAAATGCAGAGCGACAATGAAAAACTACCTGTACAAATATACTTGGACCCAAGGAAAGATTGGCAGACTGCCATAGATGAGCACACATTATGTTTTTATCTAAAAGAGAAAACGTGCAAACAGAATATTGCTCCTAAAACAGATTCAGAAAAACACATTACCACTCTGGCAGAAATACACATGGAAGATGAGCAACCATGGGTTCATGTTGGTATAAATGATTATCTTAAAACAATAAAAGCCACTTTAGCGCTTGAACATGAAAGGAGTTTCATTAATGAGAAATTGTTGCAAAAAATAATGGAAAGGGAGGAAATCCCGAAATTTAGGATTAAAAACCAATATGTTTCTGGCTTGGACAGTCCAGACTTTGAAAACCGAATTGCAGGCAGATGCATGCTTAAAATTAGCATTGGGCAGAAAACAATTTACCATAATGTCTGGATAGTGAGTGGAGCACAAAATGAATTTTACATGGGAAATGACATCATGCACAGAATGTGTATGGTGTTAGATTTCCTTAATCAAAAAATATGGTCACGCCTAGGTGGTCCGGCACCTGAGTTTGAAGACAAAAGAAGGGCTTATCATTGTGCACAACTGGTTCCTTATGCAATCGAATTACAAATGAGGAAAAATACTATTATTCCTGCATTTACAAAACAGTTTGCAATAACACTGAAATGCAAAAATGGACAGCAGATGAAAGGCTCTGATGCATTTGTATGCCTGAATGAATCCCTAAAACAGCAAGGCCTGGATTATGAATACATTCCATTGGTAGACATTGGTGAAGGATCTGTAAAAATCATGGTAAATAATAAAGGTTGTCAGGATATTCATTTAGAGGAAAACTCCCCATTAGGAATGGCCATACAAAAATCACATTATACGGCAGATTTAAATAACATGGTGATTGGGAATATTCCTGAAAAATATGTAGATGCCAAGGGCGAGTTGCCAGAACACCTGGACTCTCAGCCCAAAGGAATATTTAAAATTCATTCTGTGTATCCTTATGATTCAAATGAGACGGTGTGCTGCCATCAAGAGGATTGCATAATATTTAATTTAAATGAAAATGAAACAGAAAATCAGCCCATTGAAGTGGAAGCTGATATGCCAAAATATTTAAAAGTGGCAGCTTTACAAAAAGACACAGCCACACAGTTAGAAGAAAGCGCCGAGATTCCCTTACCAGAAGATTTTCCAGAATTTTCAAAAATGGTAGAAGAGCAGGTCTCCTTAGCGGATGCATGTGAAAGCGATAAGGATAGGGACAACCTGAGGGAAATATTTATGGAGTTTAAGGATGTATTTGCAAAAGATGCTTATGACTGTGGTTTAACTGATTTACATGTGGCCACACTACCAGAAGGGTGTAGCAGAAACCCAGTGTTTGTACGCCAGTATAGACTACCGCTGGCATGTTTAGAATCATTGGCAGAGATTATTAAAAATTTGGAATCACGGGGAATCATCAGGCCCATTCATAGCACATCCAATACGCCTATTTTAGGTGTGTTAAAGCCAAATGGTCAATGGCGGCTATGTGCAGACTTGAGAGAGTTAAATAAAAGAGTACCAATATCTAGATGGCCACTGCCATTCATTGATCAGGGCCTAGCTCAGATACATGGTTCAAATGTATTTACCACATTAGATCTCACCTCTGGATATTGGTGCGTGCCATTGGCAGAGGAGATACAGAATTTATTTTCCTTTACATTTGACAGGACTCAATATGCCTGGCTTAGAGCTCCGTTCGGGTACATCAATAGTGGGAGTGAATTTGGCATATTTTTGAGAAAGGCCATGCCGGATGCAGCGGAAAGAGGAACAATAGTTTATGTGGACGATGTCCTGATAAAAAATGAAAGTTTGAAAAGCCATTTTGATGAAATAAGACATGTACTTGGCCAATTGCAGAAAGCAGGCGCCAAAGTATCTTTGCAAAAAGCACAATGGTGCAAGAAAAAAGTGAACTTTCTAGGGCATGAAGTGACTGAACATAGGCTAAATCCACAAAAGAAGAAAATAGAGGCCATACAAAGATTAAAAGATCCTAAAAATGTGAAAGGAGTAAAAAGTTTATTAGGGATGACAGGCTATAACAGAAAGTTCATTGAAAATTATGCAGAAATCACTCAACCATTGACTAAACTGCTTAAACTGAATACTCCCTGGAAATGGGAAAGAGGGCAGTCTGATGCAGTGGCTAAATTAAAGGAATGTCTTGTAAAGGCACCATGTTTAGCATACCCCATAAAGGACAGGGATTTCTTTATAGAAATAGGTTTTTCTGAACATTGTATGTCAGCAGTGTTATCACAAAAACACGATTTGAATCACAAAACCATTGCATATGCAAGTAAGGCATTTTCCCAAGTTGAAATGAAATTTAATGAATGTGAAAAGGCCCTATTAACCACTGTGTGAGCGCTACAACATTTCCGCCCCATTGTTCAGGGAGAAAAGGTGATTATTGAAACAAATCATCAACCTTTGCAATTTTTAGAGAGTAAAAGAATTAGATCAGGCAATCTAGCACAATCCAGAATCACTTCATGGACGCTGGCATTACAAGGTTTTCCCGTAGAAGTGAGATATGGACAAAATAAAAAGAGCCCAATTGCTCAAGGGTTAGCTGACTTACATGACTGTGCAGCTGAACAAATAACAAATGAAATGGAAGTGGAAACTAGTTTGCAGGAATTTGAACAATCACCACACAAAGCTTTTGATGAAAAAACATGCAAGGATTTGCCAACTGTATATGTGGATGGTTGTGCTTTTCACATTGAAAATGACAGTAATAAACAGTTAGTGGCAGGAATAGGAAATGTCTGGTTGAAATGTGAAGGTGTCCCCAGTATAGGGATGAGGATTGGGGATAGGAGCAGTCAGGTGGCGGAATTGGCAGCCATTTATAAAGCAATTGCTACTGCAGTTGATAAAAAGTTCAGTGAAATTGTCCTGGTGACTGATTCTGACTATGCACGGAATAGCTTTGTGGAGTATTTGCCTGGTTGGAAAGCAAGAGGCATGGTTACATACAACAAAAAGCCACTTAAACATGGAAAAATGATACAAGCCATAGACAAATTGGTGTCAGAAAATAATTTAACAATATACTGGAGAAAAATTCGTGGGCATTTAAAAACACCAGGAGAGGATAAGGAGGGAAATGATAAGGCAGACCACCTGGCTAAGATTGGGGCTGTGATGGGAGAATTGCTACCTATTGATTATTTAATGGGTGAAATACAAATTGATGCAGTCACACGTTCTAAAGCACCAAAGGAGGTAGATCAACCGGTGGTGCAGTGGAGTCATGACACGCCAGACCAAGATTTGATTGAGGCACAAAAGAATGATCAAATTTTGGGAATCTATTATAATCATTTGATAGATCCTGAACAAAATCCTTTAACAGAAAATGATTGTATGGGAAAAGAAGAGTTGAGGGTGTTATTAAAGAACAAAACACGAATTAGATTACAGGATGGACTCATGATTAGAGAGTCCATAACAGGGCAAATACAGTGGGTAGTACCCCTTTCATTCAGAGGACTAATGCTACATCATGCACATGATGCCATAACTGCAGGCCATAGAGGTTCACAAAAAACATTAGAAATACTAAAAGATTATGCTTACTGGCCACATATGTCCCAAGATGTGGAATTATATACTAGAGGATGTCTAGTATGCGCCCAATTTAAACCTGCTTCACCAATGCATAGAGCACCATTGATGAAAAGAGGCCTAACTCTCCCATGGTCAGATTTGCAAATAGACTATGTAGGTCCTTTAAAAAGGTCGAGCAGGAGACACCGTTATATTTTGAGTGTGGTATGTTTGATGTCGAAGTGGATTGAATGCATTCCTGCACCAGATTGTAGTGCGCAAACAGCAGCCACATTGCTAGTGAACCATGTGTTCTCAAGGTTTGGGTTGCCACAAAGAATTGAGTCAGACAGAGGAAGTCATTTCACAAGTACTCTAATGAGTAAGGTATGGCAAATACTAGGTGTGAAAAGGAAACTACATATCGCATATGGGCGGCGTCTTCAGGTACAGTTGAAAGAAGCAATAGGTCTGTTGTGGATATTTTAAAGAAATTTGTGGCAGAAGCAGGTTCCAGCTGGGATTTAAGTTTACCGTTGGTTTTGATGGCAATCAGATCGACTCCTACCAAAACAACAGGTGTTAGCCCTCATGAGGTCTTGACAGGTAGGAAAATGGTGTTACCACAAAACCTACTATACAGAACACATGAGCAAACTCTTGTGAGTGCATCCACAGTTCATGAATATATTGATGAACTGAGGAGGCATTTGCAACATGCATTTGCTTTTGTGCAGAGAAATCTGGAAAGAGCCGCTGACAGTGAAAAGTCTTATTATGACAAAAAGACATCAGTAAAGGAATACAGTGTAGGGGATCAGGTGTACAAGTTTCATTTTGGAAAAAGTAAACAGAAAAATTCTAAATTTCTAGCAGCCTGGCAGGGGCCATTTCGAATTATAGATAAGGTCTCTCCTGTGGTTTATAAAATTTTGAAAAATGAAGGTGAAACAGCAATAGAGCAGTTTGTCCATGTAAATCAAATCAAACCATGCCATCCCAGACATGAGATCAGGCAGCTTGAGCATGTAGAAACAGATAAAGTCCCTTGAACACAAAAAGAGAAAATAAATGGGTGTAATCGGTAGGCAGTGACAAAGAAGTTAAAAAAGTTGATTGTTATGATGGCACATAAACACTGTAGTATATGTAAAAATATATAATATAAAATAAATAAATAAATAAATAAATGCACATATGACGGAAGCTCATGGTTGGTGTGCAGAGAGAAAATGTATTAAATATTGAATGCTGTTTATGTGTGCTTGTTTTCTTTTAACTTGTGTTTAATTTCAGAAAAAGAAAAACGAAATATTTTTACCAAGCATGTTTTTTTTTGGCAAAAGGGTGAAGTTAGTATTGTGCTATGTACTTAATTTGTTTATTTTCTATTTAATTTAGAAAATTAACATTATTTGGTCGGAGGTTCCGGGATCAGAGGCCACGGGAGACGATGGAGTCCTGGAGTCCCCTGGATGAAGACCAAAAGATGCCTGCCTCCAGGTGGAGGTGAAGACAAGATAACCAGAATGCTGAAAAAGATGACTCCTATGGATCTGAGATTGCCAAGATGAAAGTGTACTCGAATTAACCAAATAACATCGCTGGTCGGGACATATCAGAGACAGACAAGAGTGCTGACATATGGAGTTCCACGTATTTATTATTTCAATTATTTATTTTAATTTGTTATATTAATTATTTGTTTTGGTTAGTTGTTTTATTTCATTGTTTTTAATTGACTTGAAAAATATAAACTTAAAGTAATGCCACTTCCACTGAGAAGGCAAATGTAGAACATTTTGTAAACTAATGAACTCAGATGAATACTGTATTGATTGCAACTTTTTCATTGATGCACATGAATATTCATTTTATTGGATTGCTATATTGTGAAAAGAAGAAAAAGAACAAGTTATTTTTAGGAATTGGCTTGGATCGTAGCCAGATTCTAAAAACAAAAGGAGGGTATGTAAGGATATTTAGCAAACAGCACAGAGTACAGCACTACTACACAGGTAGCAAACAGCACAGAGTACAGCACTACTACACAGGTAGCAATTTTTTTTTGCAGCACCACTACAAGGGTGCGGTGCATTGCTATATGTGTTACCAGATTAACAAGAAAAGACAGGCTATTCAGTCAAAAACGATTTTAACATATAAGGTGCAAATCTATTCTTACAGTTAAAAGCACACGTGCTCATTTAAAAATGCACACTATTTTTCACCTGAAATGCCTATGGTGCGAGAGACACATTTGAAAATAACAACTAACATAAATTATAACTAACCTGACTAATGAAACATAATCCACTAATAAAAATGTGTCTCCACTGCAGAATTAGGCCTATTCTGAAAGTGAACTTTTAAACGCACATCCATTTTTTTTTTCTGTTCTCTCTGCTGCCCTGTCCATATAACTACAGGAAGCAAATGGGCTCGAAAGAACAGGAAATCAGTTGGTTACAAAGTATTACTATAAAAATGAGCCATTGTGTAGAGAAGGAGGAGATGGCGTGATTAATTCTGATTGGAGCAGCGTCATAGAAAGTATCATGCTAGAGGGAGTGATCAGGTTTTTGCTGGGGGGAGTTTGAGGAAGAAGAAAGGCAGTCAAGATTTGGCAGAGCTGGGAGGAAGACCTTTTCCTGGTTGGAGCATTCCTATCTGCAAAAGCTGAGAATTCCAGGCAATGACCCCGGTTTGAGAAGGAAAGGCGATCCTTTTTACTGGGGTTAATCTTCAAAGGAGCCACACTCAGAAAGAGAACAGGTAAAGAAAACTTCACTGAACAGATAAGGTAATTACATAAGTGTGGGAGCTTAGTGTGTACGAGAATATGCAGTCAGTGTAGGATTCCTGTGCATGCCTTAATCAAATGCTAATGTTGCAATTTGAGTTCTGTTCTCCGCCACTCTCTTTGCAGTGTGTCATAGACAAAGCTGTTACTGTGCTGTTTTAGTTATTTCTGTAAAGAATGAGATCGTGTTTAAATGCAACTTTTATAATACAGAAAAATATTTGAAAGCAGACGGGTGGTGTGTCTTCTATTTACCAATACAGTGCTGATGAGGGGAGATTTTTAAACAGTGCAATTGTCATTTTGCATGATCAGATTCAGTATGAACAGTTGTGAGTGACTGTAGCATAGCTCGTTGGAGGTACATGAGCCAACGGGAAGAGAGACTCTCTGGACATAGTTCCCTACCGTATATAAGGTAGTGGAAATTACCACATATAGCTCTCTGTCGTAAATAAGTCAGTGAGATTGCCCATGGTGGCACACTAACACTAACACTGAAAATGTGGTATTCCTGAAATGTAGGCCTGAGGTCTCTCTAGTGATTACACGGAAAATCTAAGCAAAGATAAGGGATTCTGGACATTTGGGCCACCAATAAAACAAGGGAATAATGCTCACCAAAATACCACCAAATACGCATACCAACCACGCACACCAAATATGCATGTCTGGGTGCTAAAATCATGCATGTCCACTGTATTATTGTTGTACAGGGCCCAATCTGAATACGAGGAGTGATTATTGCTAAGTTATTTTTCGGCGGTAATAAAATACCGTCAGGCCCCAAATCTCCACAAAATACCCTACAGACACAACATCATTGGAGGAATTCACAAACACCCCATTCCCTTTTAGGGATGTTCCCTCCCTTACTCATGCTTTGATGGCATATTGTAACACTCTCCCTCAACCACTTTCCAAGTCTACTTCAAGTATTCACCAATATCACCTAAAGAACGGTTTATCAACAACTGAGACGAGGAAGAGGTGAGGAGCAAGCATGATTACTCCTAACGAGAACCACTATCAGCGGTCTAGTCGCCGAGGAGATTTCATTGGCCTGACATGGTTAGAAACCATGCAGGGAAGAGAAGCATGGAGTTCTCCAGCTCAGGGCAGTGCAAAATACCAGCAGTGATGCCGAAGTCCAAGCAGCTGCACAGAGCGAGAGGGCAGGCCAATGAGTGACTCACTCTGGGAGTCTGCACAGAAACCAGAGCGAAGCATGAGGAAGCAAGTAATGATTCCTGCCCACTACAGAACCTGGAAAGCCGACCCCAGCCTGAATGCTCACTGGAGGTGCCAGCAAGGACAAAGAGAGATGTCAAAGCCAGAGAAACATCTGACTTGGAGTCTGGAATACAGAGAAAGCACAAGAAGAGCAGGGAAAGGGGTGGAATGCCAAGGCACTGCTGGGCGAGATAACAAAAGCCATAGCCAGTGGGACTGGGATCTGTGACCCTCAGTACGAACTTGGGGAGACCAAGAAGGGAAACCAGAGAAAGGTTACTTGCTGAAACCTGGTTGAAAAATATACCAAGTGTTTGGAAAGCAAGATGCATGATTATGTTAAAGGTACAAAAGGCATGTTGTTGAAAGAAACTGCATACAAGTCCTGGCAGGAGAGTATACCAGGCAAAGCCAAGTATTTGAAAAGAACTGCATACATGTCCTGGCAGGAGAGTATACCAGACAAAGCCAAATGTGTGACAGAAACTGCATGGAAGGCCTGACAGGGGAGTATTGTCATGTCGCTCTTCAGGCACTAGTCCCTTTGACATCGTTTGTGTTGTATTTCCACTGTAAAAGTGACTACGCCCAACATGGCATCTGTTTACCGAGTATGGGTCTAGTTGTTCCCAGTAGCGGATGCCGTGTCATTTGCTTTGCTTCTCGGGCATTGGATTTGTTCCCAGGAAGTATACAAAGGGAGAGGTTCCCTAGGCAATGTTGCATTACTGTAGCTGAAGCAAGACACTCTGTAAGTTTGTTTTCCATTTTGGTGCTTACATTGCCTTTCCTTTTCATACGTCTTAGCCTTCTTCTTTCTTAACCTGTCTCTGCCTCTGTACGATCCCTCTACTTCTATGCTTGGATTCCAGGACACCTCGATTCCCAATGCAATGCTCCCAGCCCTTCCTGTGACCATTCTGAGATAAACGGCCTCTCATATTTCAGCGCTACCCGCTCGCCTGCAGAGTGTTCACTTGTCAGCCACCGTTTATGTATTACAGCAGACAAAACTGTGGAGTGGTACTGTCTTCATACAAGCATCTATGCTCAATGTTTATATCAGTCCACACTCTGTTCCCACTACTGAAAGGAACGGCAAGTGCTTGAGACCTGAACAACCAACAGAATTTGTATGCACTCCATGTCATTGTAGCTGTTCTCCCTCACACCATCTTGTGAATTACATACATTCATACATTTATATAGACATTTGGAGCTTCACGGTTTTCTTCCCTAGAGGGTTTCCCTAAAGCACTTGCCTTCCTTGGATTATCATATAGGGAGGTAATGGTTTTGAACAATTCCTTTTTTTACATCTCATCTTTGCTGCTACTATTCAAGTCAGTGATATTTAAAGCTAGACCATCTTATTATAACAAGTATACCATGCAAAGCCAAGAGTATGCAAGAAAGTGAATGAGACTGCATCCAAGACCTGACAGGAGAGTATACCTGGCAAAGTCAATTGTTTGTGATAATCAATAGTAAGAAGAGAATCTCAAGGAATATCCATGCCCTTAAGGTTATGAATTGTTGTAGATGTGGAAACGAGCCTGGCAGGGAAGTATAACAGGTGACCAGCAAGTCTGGGAATCACACCAAAATAATATAGTGAAAAGTGAATCCCAAGGAAGACATATGCCCTTAGGATTTCGAGCTTTCTTGAATATGAAGAGAAACCTGGGGAAGGAAGCCATTTCTTCAGGAATAGTGAACCCACCAAGATACATGAGCTATTCTCTTGGGTCACAAGGAACTTGGTTATTCTTTAATTGAACTTTTATGTTTTGGAGAAAAGGAATGTGGTGAAGGGAGCCATTCCCTGGAACTGTGAACATTGTCCACTTGGATTGTTTTGGTTGGAGATATATGTTTGTGTTGGATTTGAACATTTGTGCACTTCGAGAATCAGAGACAATATCCTTTACACATTAGAATTAGTTTTAGAGTGTGATGGCCAGGATAGGATTTCGGACACCGGACATATATTTGCTTTGGACATCTTGACAAAGGACAGATCAATATGTTTTGGTTGAGTTAGGGAAACTCCTCCTAGAATAGGGATAGAGAGGCATTTTCCAATCCTTTTATCCTGTAAATAAAAGTTTATAAACAAAACATGAGTCCTCTGTGTCTGCATCCCATTCCTGGCTCCTCACAGAGGGTATGCAATGGGACCTTTAGAAATCTGGAGAGGCACAAACAGATGAAAGTGAGTCATTGATCATGTGTATAGCAGAGTCAGCAATAAAGGGTTCCTATAGCAGTTTTTTTTAAAGAACCTATTTGGGCAGGTTTCAACAAGAGATCCTGTCAGAGCGAAATCTGAAATAAGTGAGGACAATTTGTATTTAATTTGAGAGTCAAGTAAAAGAAGTGAGAAACAAGCACATTTTGAAAGTCTTTTAACAATGGAATATTGTCTGATAGTGGTTTCTGGTTCCTAAACTCATCTATTATGGTGACGGCTTACATCTGAGGGTTGGAGGCCATCTGGAGTCTATTGGAATAAAGGGTTTGGCTTTTTTGATTTTGCCATGATATTGTATTATGTGTCTCAAAAATCTTTAGCTTCTCTCAAAGGCTATGGCTTTTCCATCATTTCTTAATCTGGTCAGTGTTACAGAGTTTGAGCCTCTTGAGCTTTTCTGTGAATCACAATGATTCATGACAGTCTTTAATATTGTTGACAGAGATGGCCACTGAATTACATATGGACTGAATTCAATCACCAATGGACTTTACACCAGTAGCAGGATCCGCAAACACAAATTCACAGACATGGGAGTTCAGGAGTAACTATATACTATATTCTCTTACAGAGATGTCTTTCAGCTTCCTATAATGAGTGTAATTGTGGGATTCAGCTAATGTAAGAATAATAGGGGTGTTTACATATCTATATGTTAACAATAATTCTAAAATTTTCCATGTGTGCTACAATGTGCACCTTTATAATTTGCAATGCTTCTAGAGTACACCCAAAAAAGTATACATCCCTCTGTAATGCTGCGCAATACCCTATACATTCTATACATTCACCCAGGCAGGTGTCACAGGTCTTGAAATCTCAAGGTCTCAAAGGGGATGTGGGAAATTTGCATCTGGCAAGGGAGAAAAACCACTGGCTTTTTTATTTGTAGTATTTAATAATATTATGTGGGTAAATCCATCTCAGAAAGGGAAATATGCTAATCAGATTCCCATTTCATAAGGTCCAGCCAAAAGCATGGCAGACATTTGTGACCTACTGGATCAGTAGCCTGCAGGGGCACAGAACAGGTTCAGAAGACACACGTGGCCATTTGATGGCCGTGAGTGACATCCACTTCTCTACATTGCAGGAGTTGCATTTAACATAAATAACCATGAGAATGCTATCCTGGCAGCACATTCAATTAAACTGTAAGTATAAGCCGTACCTGAGTTTGAGGTATGGGGCCTCAAATCTCTCATAATTATCCAAACCACATCAAGATGCTATTGCACATGTGTCAGCCCTTTGAGCCCAGTCAGACGTGGAAGGGTTATGTGTGTTCCTCCTAGCCAGGATCTCTTTGCTGCTCACATAAAGACTGTAGCCCTAGGGGTTGCTTCTCTTTGTTCCCTTGTGAGGGTGGGTAACACCATCTTCAGAGAGACAGCCACTCCGCAGAAGGTTGCCATGGGACCATATATCAAAGGGTACACATATTCACAGGTGGAGTAGCCACAGACTAGAGTGCTGCATACCAAAAGGGCCTTTGATTCTATTAAGAAGGGAAGGGATGGGGCTAGTGTAGACATAGAGAGCTTCTTACAGCTGGAGTAAGGTTGCACCATGTTGTTTCTCTCTGCCTCAATCTTTCCTTCCTGTCCCCTCCACTCCTTGTAGCACAAACACATTGGGTGTGGTGCCAGACGGAAAATGCCACTTGCCTCAAGAACAGGGATTGGACCCCTTCAATAAGGCTTGCTTTAGTCCAATCACCTGTGGACTTTTGTCTTTCAAGGAATGTGTTGTAAGCTCCTTCTATCATTTACTTTGGAACAAACACCTACCAAATAATTCATTGGCCCTCTATTGGTGAAGTAGTCCTTCTCAAAGCCCACAGCCAGAGGTCATGACTGAGAGTAAAATCCAGAGGCAAGCTCTGCCCTCTAATGATCCCCAGGTCACAATGGGAGTGACTTGTTGCTGGAACAAGACCTGTCTCTCTGCCAGCCACATCAATACACAGGAACCCACGGTGTTCCTGCAGTTGTATGCCAGACTCCTCTGTGTTTGATAGCCCGAGAATAAGGACCCATATTGTTCATGAGGCCAGGGAGTCGGACTCACAGTGCCTGAGAGCTAGGAAAACCAGAATCTCTGTGTTTTTGCCCTTGGACTATTTCAAACTGTGATTTGAGCTCATTCTACCCAGAAAAAACAATAGAACATATGATGCTGCCTTTGGCACTCACCTGATCTACTGTGTTTCATCCTTTTAACAAGACCACTGCCACACAGTGCTAGCTAAGCATGTCCTTGCCATGGCTTGAATAAGAAGCCATTGCTTCAACATCACCATTCAATTGACTTTTTGAACTGTCAGCATCTTCATTGCTGACCTGCATTGACAGTCGAGCAGACCCTGGGGGACCTATCGGACTGCAACCTTTTAATACGTATGGAACCACCTGATTCTAAGTGAACATCGAGTCACCAGTTTCTTCCCTGTCACCCAGACTGTCGAACCGACTCTGGTTGCACTCACGATCCGCACTTGGTTAAGCATATTTTTGAACCTCATAAAGCCTCAATTCGATGCCATCACATCCCAAGCAGATCTTGTGACCTTTCAGCCTCAAACCATCCACTCATTTGCCAGATGTCAACTCAAACTGTTGCAAGAATTGTATTATGCATCAATTCAATCCAGTGGTTACTAAAGGACTCAAACCAGCTGGACGGTGAGTTGCTGTCTCATCAAACCGCACCTCAGATCATCAAGTTCACAGTTTTGCAGAACTACCCCTCCCTGTACTACTGCTGAGCATAAGTCAATTTGTCACAGGGGCTTCACTGGGCAGGAGTTTATTTCTTGATCTTTTGTCCCATATTGGGTGCCATCCAAAGAGTATGGGTAATATTGTCTACAGGATGGATTATGCTTCTGCTGTGAGTATGAACCTGTCCCCTCATGCTTTCCTCCTTAGCCTGCCTCAAAGTGTGAATACTTGGATTGGAACTGTATGCTTGTGTGCCGAGGCTTTTCATGGTCATCTGACCCCACCATCCAGACTTTGGCTGACACTACCTAAATGCCCCAAACTGGGGCACTTCTACATCAGGTTTCCCCACCACCTATTTGCTAGAATGTGGTGTGCACTGCAAGGCGGCATTCCCATGAGGGGCCTTAAGACCACTGAGAGAGGCTTGGTCCTGACCACTGTGACAGTAGCAGAATGACCCAATTCTGGCCCACTTACATATTTGACCCTCACACAGGAATATAATTGAATGTATCTATTTTTCAACATAGTCTTGGGTGCTGGATGCCTTTTTCCTTTCGTTTTCCATGGGGCCATGGGTTCCAGAGGGCTGGTCAATGATTCTGAATGCAAATTAGAACTCATTGCTCTTGCTGGTGTTGGAGCACATCTTTGAGAAGTGCAGTGGGCATCTTTGAGAACATAATAACCTTCAAATGTCCTTCAATCATAAAATCTAAAAAATGTGATCTTTTGTTATTTTGTTAATACTTCTGTAAATCTTGTAAGTTGGGCCATTTGAACTTTTATAATGTCAAAATTGCCTATCAGTTTCTGTCACCTGTTCGGTGTCTACATTTTGAACTCCGCACAATGTTCTATTTGTACTTTCCTAAGTCGGATGTTTTGGATGTCTCAGACAGGTTATGAATTCCGATTCAAAATTCCAACATCTAAACATGTCCAGTTCAGTTTATTTACTTTTTTCTCCCATAGCAGTTATCACAGAGAGCCAAGTGGAATGCCCACATGACTAGAATTAGTAAGTGGGATTTCAGAGTTTTATTCTTGAAGGCTATAGGAAAAACCAAATGTCAAGTGAATTAGTCCTATGGATAACCAAAACCAAGTTTCTCATCCACTCGTCGCAGAGTGGTCACCCCTCCTGCACCATCTACCTATATGGATGCTCTCCCAGGGTCTCTACCCACAGTCACCTAAAGAATGGTTGTCCACTGTAGGAATCTAGGCTCCACATTTCAACATCTAGACTCTGCATTTCAGCATTCACATTTTTAGCGAGGGTTTGAACTTTAACTAGGGCCAAAGGTATGAGACTCATAGATGGCAACAAGAGTATGAGTCTCAGGCTGAATTTAAATAGATGCCAATGCACAGAGTACATGTTAGAACATGATCAGTTTGCTCCATAATGCTATTTTAATGGGCTGAGTTGCACTTACAAAAATATTACTAACATCAAACTAATATACAAATTAACCCAATCCCATTTAACATGTACCAGATTCCCATAACAACATTTAGTGCAAATTAGTCCATGATACAGGCTGGATGCAGATTGAGCGAAATGCTTGATGCTCTGGAAATGAAAAAGAAAAATGATTTAAACGTGCAGGCTGGATCTGTGATGTAAGCTGAGTAACGTGAATATCTGTCATACTAAAATCATGGCATTGTCGTGGGACAGAAAGAAAGGTGGCAAGTTCTATCTATTAAGCAATGCAGTGTGTGTTTTGACTAAAGACACAAGGAAATCACATGCTGTTTTAGTTGGATGATCTTGTGAAAGGGAGGTGCTTTTGAGTGACAGGGGTTTTTATGAAGTGTTTGATGAAGAGAAGGCAGACATTCTTGCAGAAGGGAGCAGAAGGCTGGTTCCTGGGCTGACTGTCTGCTGGTCTGAGGCTGTCTCTCAACTGTGTTGGCAATCTTTAGAAGAGCTGTGAAGTCTTGAGCGACCTTAGCTTTGAATGACCCTGGGTTGCTGATAAGCTGAGTTAGGTAATATCGCCATCTTAACATATGTAATTATGAGGTTAATTGAGGTGCGTGTGAAGTGAAGATACTATATCGCACAGATTACATAAATCAGTTCATATGTAGGTGCTGCATTAGCAATGAGAAGTTAAACATGCATGTAAAACTGTGTTTGTACTTCCCTAAATTTTGCTCCGAGTAAAAGTGCATTTGTCCTGCCAACTTTTGCTGCGAAGTAAAGGCTGATAACAGGCTGAGCTTTCCACGTTCTCACAATTAGAGCATTGAAATTCATTGCAGGAAAACACGTGCTTAGGTTGTGAATTACAAAGTGTGTGCACATGTCACTTTGTCTAAATTGTTTATGATAAAAATATAAATTCGAAAAGGTCATTAAGTCTCATTGGGCCTGGCACCATTCATACTGGGCCGCCACATTACGAGTTCTGCTGTGGGTGCCGCTCTGCACGCCTGGCCAAACCACGTGTTTAGAGCGGCACCCGCGAGCAGAACTGGATGGTAGCAACGGTACCGTTGTGATCGGTACCGCTGCTATCATCCTCCCCATTCCCATTGAGCCCTATAGGGGCTCAAATGGGAATGGGGACATACCGACTCTGGGTCCTGCGAAATAGAAATTACCAGGCCCTCCAAGGTCGGAATGGCCTGGTAATTCCCCTTTCGCGGGACCCGGAGCTGGACCCGAGTTTGGGGGAAGCCATGCCCTTAAAAAGGGCATTGCTACCTCCAACCTCGTAATGAGGGCCATTATTGTATTTATCTGCATATCAATCTCATTGATTTGGCATGTATAGGGAGTTAGAGCGTGCACTAAGACATCTCAAAACATAGTGAGTCCCAGTAAATAAAGGAGGCTGGATGAATGTTTTGTATTTCATGTGCATGCTTTGTTTTCGAAACACAGCCAAAAGGTCATAAAGTGATGTTGAAATAAAACATCACAAGAGAGTATGAGCCATTTATTCAGAGTGTAGTAAGTCCAGTATTTGTTTATTGTTAGTGACCCTGGTTAAATAATTATTTGGCAGTATTCTGAAATTAGGCATACCACTCCAAAATACGACCATAGCATGATACCACACGCTACCACAAAAATACCACAAAATACCACTAAATACTAAATATGACCCCCAGAAAAATCTCCTACATCACCAAGTCTAAGTTCAGGCTGGCTCCTTAGGACAAATGGTTAATGCACCTCTGAGTTACTTCAACAAACCTCAAGCAGTACTGAATCTTCTTGAGGGCTGGTAGTTGCATCCACTAAATCTCTCCAGACCTAAGGCCCCTATTCCCCTTACCAGCATCCTGCTTGCTTCCGGAAACCTCACTGATGTAATCTCCCTGCCTGGATCTCGTGCCTCCACCTGCCTCTGCTGTCTGCCTATGGCCAACCTGAACACTTTAAAATGTCCTTCCATTCCTCTTGCTACCTTCTCCTCCACTAGTTCCTCAAGCCAGGCCTTGAACCTTTTCACACTGTTAAAATCACCACAGTAGAAACAGTAATATATGTATAAAGAAAAATGCTTGGGGTAGTAGCAGTGTCATCATGTACCCTTTGATACCCTCTCTGCCATATCACTGTATACACTGGCATCACATGGCATTTGACCCAAATGATATATCAGAAAGTGGTATTATATCCATTCTAACAATATGACATGACAATATGTGACACTACTGAAGTAATACACATCTAAATTAAGTGAATGATTAATATAAAAGCTAAACATTATTCCATTTACACACAAATGGACATTTTGGCAAGATGAATAAGTAATTCAGCTAAAATATTCCAATAATTTCCCTGACACAGTTTTTACTGGTCAGGGTCATTTCCTTCCAATGCCAAGGGCAGTCTTCTTAAATTAGTTGCAGCCTCACATGCGAAGGCTGTGTCATAATATGCGAGCTGCAGGCTCTTAAACCCAGTTATTATTATTATTATTAATCTTAATATTATTATTATTATTATTATTATTATTGTACACATATTACATAACATTGCACAGTATAGATCAAATTCATTCTCAGTGGTACACAACAATTCTGCTGAAAACCACATCAAATCGTGATACAGAAGACACAAGACCATTGCTAAAGGATCCCACTGCCATGAAACCTGGAACCTGACAGAATCTGTGGCTGAGGGGCATCTCTGAGAACCAGAAGACTATGAAACTCGTGAAAGACTTGCTTATCGAACGGGTGTAAAGCCACAATGGACCTAAATGGTTGAGCATTATGGTTGCCAGTTTCCTCCACAGAGTTTTCTTGAAATGGATTTACCAGCTTTATCACCTTTCACTGTATTCATAACAGGCACAATGCCCTGAGATTAGAATTTGCATGGCCAACTACTGCCATGAGACTGTATCAATTGAGATATTTAAAGAAAAATTGCCTTCAATTGAAGGATGATTTCCTCACTAAGATACCATTTCTGTTGATGTTGTTAGCTTCCTGCTCTGGGCATTGAAATGCAGGGTTTCCTGGGTGGGTATTTTGGGCAAGTCTATATGTATTCAGTAGGCTTTAATGGATTCCCCAAAGTTTCCTGTATTTTCATGATACTATCCCTTTGACCGATAATTTGGACTAATGAGGAGATTTCACTTTTTTAATGAATTGGTTCAATGAATCAAGCATATTTGATAATGGGGGGCTTTTGGGTTGAGGTCTGAGGTCTGAAATCTGCGATGCTGCCACAACCATGCCACCGGAGAAGACATTGTTATTTTTAAAATAAAATTAGCTGTTTCCCTTAGTCACGGTTGCTGAAGAGTATGATTTTATATGGTGGGAACCAGATTATCCAAGGTGGATAAGACATATATGGCAGTTCATTGTTCCTCTGACTGATGTGTTAATGATTGTATGGTTTGCATTCCGACAGGTTGCTTGTGATTAGGTTTGCTGTTACATTTGTGAAGGTCAGTTTGGTTTCACAGGTCGTCACAAGGCATATTCATGCATACTTGCGGGATCTTTTCACTATGACATCTTTAGAAAAGCTGTCATGATGGGAGATTTGAAAGTGATAGTCATAAACATGTCTGGGTACAATTACTTCATCATGCACTAACAAATATTGGGATACCTGGCATCCCAGGTCCAAAATGTAGTATTGAGCAAGAAATACATCCTCAGACAGTAGCAGAGTGGAACAGCATTGACTGCTTAGAGGCAGGATTGGTAAGGTATATCCAAGTTATGGGCTGGCTAGAAAGAATTGTAGGGTGTTTGTTTTTAGGAAAATCCCTTAGAAGTAGAACTTCTAAAGTATATTCCTTTGATGAAGGGAAATGTGTAGCTATATGACTGTGTCCGGGTAGGAAACAGTACCTATTGACTGGACCTGCTCACCCATAAGAAACAAGAGACCGTTTCTGTCTTAATTGTATGGTGTCCTGTTAATGATAAACTATGGTCATAATATTTAGGGGAATAGAATACCATAATCTTCCTCATTACCAATGTGACAAAAAAGTTAAAGAGAAAAAAGGGAAGTGAGCACTTCTGGATACGGTCAACAGGGCCTTAAAAATAGTGATACCCACATTGGGCAGGGACCCACTTCTATGAGGCTACTAATGCCCCAGCTCGCCTTAATCTGGACATGACTAGTTTGGCAAAGATACTGGTCCCAGGATTAAAGTGTGTTGTATGCTCATTGGTTAATGGCACACAAATGGACATTGTTAGGTTCATTCTGCTTGTATTATGATAAAAGATAAATGCAATGGATCCCTGTGCAGTTCTTTTCCTAGAATTGAACAAGCTATTTGACTGGGTGGAGTGGGAATATTTACCAGGGGCTCTGGACAGATTCAGGCTCTTCTCAAGGTTTCATAACATAGAGAAGTTCCTGCATACATGCCCCAGTGCAAGGGTGAATTATGTGCAGTGTTTCAAACCACAACAGTTTGTAAAGCCGACTTGTGAAATGCAACCAATGAGTCCATTCATGAGCAGAAATAGAATTTCCATTGTAAGCGTCTCAAATCTCAACTTTTGGGGGGTTTAAGTGATGGGATCAGCAGTGCGCCGCCTTCACTTGCACCCACACATTACATAGAATTTACAGAGCATCAGAATCTGTGCCTCCTAGATAAACAGCATTAGACTCACTCGTTGAGCTTCTTTGCAACATTATGCGAATCATGTCGGACTTCTGTGCATTTGAAGCACATTCGGAATTCACAAATAGGACACGCCTTGAAATGGGCAGAAAAAACTCAGTCCCATGCGCCTGTTTGGAACAGGCATGGGAGTAAGAGTATTGCATGACTGGGTCATAGCTGAGCATTTCATGCATTTTATTAAGTGGTACTGCTGTTGCCCCTATCTCCAGAGGTGACCGTAATGGGCTCTTCTTTTAAAACACATATCAGATCGAAAGGCCTTTAACCCTTATGGTGTACGGGTGAGTATGTTCGACTTATTTGCATTTGAACGATTAATGGCTGGACACTTAAGGGATTGAGAGTCCATCACTATGAAAAGCTTTCGCTGAGCTCATGTCATACATTTGTTTTCAGAGCGTGTTACTGAAACTAATGTATTACATAGACCAGAAGACCTGGTCTTTGTTTTCGCTGGGGTACATCTCCCTAGAAAAGTACAGGCCACCTCTGAGAACACGTTGACCAGTGCATTTCCCAAAATGTGTCCCTGTTTGTTTACTTTACGGGGTTGCAATTGAGCAATGTTATATTTTTTTTACCTCTCTGGGTGTTATTTAAGTATTCCCAAATTCCCTGTTTTCAGGAAAGAGAAGCAAGCAAACTGTAAAAAAGGGTCGACTTGTATTCACCATGAACATGAATATACATAAGGAAATCGTACTAAGAAGAAGACAAGGGTTTATGGTCATAATACCGAATTTACAAATCTCGAAAAAATAAATCTCGAAAAAAAGGCAGTAAAAAAAAGGTCGAATTTTTTTTATGACGTTTTTTATTCGAAATGGGGGGGTTTCCCCCCCTAACCCCCCCTTTTTTTTCCATTTTTTTTTTAATCCCGGACCCCAAAATAAATATATAATTAAAAAAAAAATTCGACCTTATTGTTATTCGAGATTATTTTTTCGAGATTTTGACTGACCACCGAAGACAAGATAGTGGCAATTTTGAGCCATACAGATGTTACTGGTTCTATCGTGTTGAGGGCAAAAGGAAGAAAAGCAAGAGGAAGAGGACTCTATGTGCATGCCTGTGAACATTTGCTTAACACATTAGCTCATGCAAAGATTAACTGTAAACATTCATAAGAGCAAGCGATATTAATCCAGGGCACCTGAAAACACTGAAAACAGTGATGCCCATTGCTTTAATAATATGATGTCTTCTCAAAAAGCAGCAAGCTGCTTTTTAGACAGTGGGCCTCAGTACAAGTTTGCCAGTCCGGTAAATATGTTATCGGTAAGCTTGCTGGTACCGTAGTTACCAGACCGGCAAACTACAAGTTCTGGTCAAACCTGGCGGGCGGACCAGCACCTGCAAGCAGAGCATGTCAGATGCACCAGCACCATTCTGAACGGTGCCGGTGCAACCGATCTCCCCATTCCCATTGAGTCCTATGGGGCTCAAATGGGAATGGGGAGCATTTTTTACAGGCGACCTGGGAATGGGAAAATACTGGTAATTGCCCATTCCCAGGCGCCAGTAATATTCGTAAATTCGGTGGCAGCCTGCTGGTTTTACCAGCAAGGCTATTGCCAAACTTATAGTGAGGCCCAGTTGCCCCAAAAAGGCAGAGAGGCAGGGTCGGACTGGGGCATAAAATTGTCTCAGACGCCAATGAAAAAGTGGACCACATTTTCAAATGGCAATTCACTCCTTTTGTGACAGGCTGTTCGAATCGTACTCAAGGTGGAGTTTATTGATAAAATGTGATGCAAATTGTTCAATTTAAAGAATATTTATTCAGCAGCAAGGGTCACAACTACTAGCTGCATAGTGTAGTAACTCATCAAACTGTCTCACATAAGTGACCCACTTTGACCCAAACAACTGGCCCACCGTAGCATGTTGTGTTTTCGGTTCGGGCATTGCCCTATTGCACTGTAGGCCAGTCTAAGCCTGCAGGCAGGTGCCTAAAGCCTTCCCTAAAAAAAAATTCCAATTGCCATCAATTACAAAAATTGCAACCATCAGATTACAAAAACGTTGCATCAGGACGAGGGTAATTCTGTATTGCATTATTGCAGGGACAAAAACCTCCCTGCATAAAAGACATTGGGCCTCATTATAAAGCTGGCGCTCCCGTAATGAAGGGGGCCGGTACGTGACCGGCCCCCTTCATTCCGGGAGCGCCAATGAAGAGCTTCCCATCGCGGGACCCGGATCGCACACCTGGTAAAACCACGTGTGCTTTCCGGGTCCCGCGAGGGGAAGAGGGAGGCAATAACGGGTCAGATGTAATCTGCCTGTTATTACCTCCCTACCCATTCCCATTGAGCCCTATGGCGGCTCAAATGGGAATGGGGATGCGTTCCTGCAAGGAGGAATTACCGGGTCCTCCTATGTCAGAGTAACCCGGTAAGTCCCCATTGCACAAAGCCAGTAATGGGGCCCGGAACGGAGACAGCCATGGAGCTAATAGCTCCATGGCTACCTCCATTCTCGTAATGAGGCCCATATTCTTACAATGGATTTTTCACCAGTTCATCGTTTGTCTTTATGTTGATACCATTCCATATCAGTACCATAACAAGCATTTCTCTAGTGCACACGTTCATTGTAAGATTTACTTTTTTCAAGTTTGTATTCCCTAATAGTAATACATACACAATTGTACTGGCAGAAAGCCTCTGTCATTGTTTCCAATGTAGTTAAATAATAATAATCAGTGTGCGACAGGCAGTTGGAATGTTCCCAAGAATCCATGTTTAATCATCATTGTTCACTTGTCCTTTCTTTTGTATGTTTTGATTTGTTTAAACTGTGCAGACCACCCACATCCCTCCTTTACTATATCCCCTTGCTCGGTTTCTCTCTGCGTACCGTCCGTTACTTGCTTTGTTTGTTTGTTTTGAAGCGTTACAGGTTAAAGATGCACAGTAACGCAGCACACCGATGAACATGCAGCGATGTAAACACTTGCTACGAAATGGCATTATGTGTTACACATCTACACATCGATGTGATATATAGGAATGTGATAGGTGGAAGGCAGAACTCAATTCAGGGCCAAGCGCGTTAACGCAGTTTTTTTTTGTTTTGTTTTTTGTTTTATGATAAACAGTACATCAAAAAACAACAACCCCCCCATTTCCCTCCCCCCGCCCCACTCCCCTCTCAGATCGCCAAGAGTCCCTCAAGTCCTTCCCACGGACATCAACAACCACAAAATCATATCTCATCCGTTGAGGTCCAACAATTTCAACCTCTGTGGGCACCATTGCTCTCGGAATTCTCCTTTTAGGAATGTCAACGTTTCTCCCCACTCAGATGCAAAGTGTTCCAGTTTATCATTAACTGCATACGTGGCCCATTTCAAAGCCACACACTCCCACATTTTCCGCAGCCAGTCCTGCTCAATCGGGACCTCGGGCCCTTTCCATCTTTGGGCAATGAGGGACATCGCAACAAGTGTAAACATAACCTTTGCTTTATCTCGGCCCTTCCCCCAGCCTTAACCTCCCCATTAAGACCGCCCGAGGATCTCGCCCCTCAACCTCTCCAAACGCCTGCTTCTGGGCCAGCGCGATACTTCTCCAGAAAGGTCTAATAGTTTTTAATTAGTGAGTGTCCACGATTTGCAAAAATGTTGGCATGTAAAGGGAAAGGCGTTTTAGAAACGCACCCATCTTGTCACACTATTGTGTAGACAGCAGCTATGTCATGTCTGATAAAAATCCTGAAGTGTTATTTGCAAAGAGAGAGTATGTCGGTGCATAGTACTTCAGAAGTTCCGGCGCTGCTTTATTATTCACCCTAACTATGATGTGTCAACCTGCATTTGTCAGTGTATCTTTTCAACAGTCCCCACCGGACCAATAGGAGATAAAGGGCACAATCAAAAGATGTGCTTCTTTGAAATATTCCTTTCTGATAGTTGTCAGCTCTGCGGATATCATAGAAACCCAATATAACATTTGCCTTGGACTGCCTGATTCACTTATTTAAAATGTTAAGGACAGATGAGCGATCTGAATGTTCATTCGTCCCTTTGAACATGCTGACAGCATCGATTTAAATCATTCTGTGGAATCTACGTTACTTCAATACACATTTAGATGGTATTCTTTCTCAAAACTTAAAAAGGGACCTACAATGTTTATTTGGGGATTTTGTGCAAGAGTACAATTTTAATATAATTACATTTTTTTTGTACCTTCCAAAATAGGGCGCTTTAGAATGTGTGTAATTGAATTGTGGTTGGGTGCACGTCCATTTCAAATGATGCTCATCTACAGAATGCAAGGGTCGCTACTAACATGTCTGCAAAGAAAATATATCTGGTGACAGACAGTAAAATGGCGCCCAGCATGTAACAATGGGGGGTTTACGCTTTCGGCTTGCACTCCACTTCATTGTACAGCTGTCCTGAGGTGTAGGAGAGCAGTAAAGCGAAGATAGCATCCTCCTCTCTCTCAGGAGAGGACCTCGTTTAATCCTGCCTGACATTTTTATGCAGAAGTAAAACACGTGGATTCCAAAGGGATACGTTTCAAATTAGCGCCTGGTAATGAACAGGCTAATTTGATTGGAATCCATTATAAAACGCTGTCTGCAAAGCATGTTTGGGGGCAGTGCTGTATTTCTCTGTAAGCGATTACACTTGACTTGACTCTTTAATTTTACACTCCGCCTTGAGAGTGTTGAAAATTGCATAAGGTGGGGACCAGCAACACATATGTGTTGGCAGAGCCATGCCTGCAATTACCATCTGTTACAAAATGACCCTCTAGAAGAGATTATCTGCATCAGGTAGTTTTTGCCCCGTTATTTGTTAAATTGCAGGTGATAATGAAATCCTTTCACTGACATGTTGTCAATGTTGTGGCTCTGATGATGATATCAAGTGTTTGCTGATGTGACTGTGTTATTATGAAGACCTGGACAAAGGTAACAGCTAGAACTTAGACGCACCTGCATTTTGGGTGATTTGACCAAGCCGAACCACAGACAAACATTTTAAAAACGTGCCTGAAGGTCAAACACATGGCTTAAAAGGGGACACATGGTTGGAGTTTCCTTTGCAGTCGGGAGCAGCATTCAGAGAGGCAGAAGGATGAGTCCGGGGAAGTCTAGGAAATGTAGGGAATGGTTAATACATTGGAGTGGAATTTGAGTTGCTCAATAGGAAAAAAGGGTGGTGAGATGAAATGATCGGTGGGAGCCAATGAGAGAGTTGAATTTAGTTCGGATTTTGCTTGTATAGTGTTCTCTGATGCATTCAGAGATGTGAAGTGGGTCAACAACACAATTGCCACCTAGAGAGAGTTTAGGGAACCAGAATCCATAAGAGGGAGAGCAGTGTAGGTGACTTCAAGAGACACAGAACTGTGACACTTGATTCTCCCAAGCACAGCTTGTGGGTTGGTCACTGTCACTGAATTTGGTAGAAGGGATTCAGAGAGGTGGGTAAGTAAACGATCAATGTCTGTCTCTTGAAGTGAAAGGACAAGATGCTTGTCAATTGGTGACACATGAGAGGAATACCAGTGAATGCCTAAGGGCTGCTTATGGGGGAGTCACAGTTACCTGCTTTTTGAGGTAGGAAACAGCAGAGATTGGGAGAGAGCGTTGATACACCAGTCAGTCTCCATCTCTTGAATTCAGTAGAAAAGGCTAATTCTATAATTTGGCTCTTGGGTGAAGAAGCATGACAATCGGAAGCAGCAAGGAAACCCTGAGGGCAGCATGTGGGAGAGTCATGCTTGCCTGATTGTTTTGGGAGAAAGGACAAGAGATGTGGGTAATTAGGTAACACAAAAGTTAGTCTCCATCCCTTGATGTGAGTAGACTAGACATGAGACATAGGTTGTAACTCTTATGAGGAGCACACAATTCCTGAAGCCATCTTGTGGGAGAGTCACTGTCACCAGATTTGTCTGTGAGGGAGATGTAAAGATTTGGGGAAGAGGGTGATATACACATCAGTCTCCATCTCCTGAAGTGAATAGAAAACACACATGCCAAAATATGGCTCTTGGCAGGAAGAGCAGAAGGAGCAGGGAAACCCTGAGGGCACATGTGTGAGAGTCATGCTCATATCAAGGACTAAGAGTACAAAAATTACTATACACTTGTGATCTTGAGAGAATACTAAGAGCATTCTTACATACTAATCCGATTCACAAACAAGTAATATTGGTGAGGGCAAAACAAATACTGTGACCAGACAATGACATTAAGATTAGAGTTAGTCATCAAACTTGCAAAATAAGTATGTTGTGTTATCCATCTGGGGCCTGCCTTTTTTCCAGGTATGAGCAAATGAGCACAGGCCAAACCCTAAGGAAATTAACTTAAGAAGATTCTGCAAGGTTAAACCCTACATAGATAGCAGCTTCAGAATGTTAGTCATGTTTTAATGCAGTTCCTACTGATAGTTATTTATGCCACTAAACAAAAAGAACTTCCCAGGAAATGTGCAGTTAACAGTGATGCATAACATGTCTTTGTTTTTAGATATTGTACTGTAACCATAAAATACCATTAACAGTGTTTTCAATGAACAATTTGAAAAATAAACGTATTCATATGCATGTAGAATAATGCATCTGAGCCAAGTCACACACGCTGCAGTGCCACCTAGTTACCATTGCTGGAAGGTCACCTCCAGTTCAGAGCCACATCAGCAAGGCACCGTGGGTATGTACATCAGCCCAAATGCAAGCCTTTTCTCCCAAAAATTGTCCTTGTCTTACAGAGCAGTGCTACTATACATAGCTTTATCAACCCAAGAGACACAGTTCTTAAGGCTGCAGACAACTACATACCTGGTTTCACCCGTATTAGGGGTCATCATTGGAGTATAGCCTTGACAGGTGTGTGGTTGGAGAATTGGGCATGTTTAGCAAATTCATTGGCAGGACTTATTAAAAAAGGATGGAGAAATGATGCTAAGCACTCTGATTGAAAAGGATACTCGTAGCTTTTTGGGTTTAATTGGGGAATTTACTCATTCACAAAAGGAGTTACAAAGTTGTTCAGTTAGTGAGAGTAGTTGCCGCATACATTGGAATAGTATGAATGGCACATATATAAAAAGGGTGGGTCCATGTCAGGATGAAACATGTAAAATCATTTTCCACATGACCGATGTTGCACGCATGATAGCTTGTGCTTGTAGCTCTAGAACGGCAGGCTCTCATGGGCTCACAATGCTATTCTAAAAATGAATAAAGATGTGTGGGCTGAGCTGCTGTTCTGAATATTTGAAATGATTATGTCCAGTTGAAAACTGCCTGAGATGTGGAAACTCTCTATTGTCATTCCAATATTTAAGAAGGGCGATCGTCTTGATCCAATTAATTACTGGCACATCGCCCTTCTAGATGCAGATAATAAGGTATTCACCTCTCTAACAACCAGATAGGGTTTCGTAAAAATATGCAGTCAACACTTCATTGTTTTAGTGATGACTGCATTGTCTGGTCCAATGGAGCAGCGTTTTTGTATGCAGCTTTAATCCACTTTTCCAAGGCTTTCGATACTATTCACAGGCAGATCTTGTTACAAAAACTAAGACAATGGGTCATTTCTTCTTCCCCTTTGGCCATTTTAGAAAATATACACTCAGATAATCAAATTCAAATTAGATTGGACGCTGAAGGACATCTCTCTGGTCCAATCAATATTACGAAAGGCCTCAGACAAGTATGTATATTGGTGCAACGCCTTTTTAATTTGTATTTGGCTGATCTGCATGAGACTATAGATGAAGCATCATTTGTAAGCCCCAAATTGGGTGGAGTGCATATCATTCGGATGGCATATGCGGATGATGTTGTGTTATTATATTGTTTCCCGGTTGACCTCCAGAGGCTATACAATGCTTTGGCGAAGTATTCACATTGTAATGAATTGTTAATTAGTCAACTGAATTCAAATATGATGCATTTTGTAGGTTCCCAAAGAGAATCAAGAAATTCAATTAGCACATGGACAAAGTCACAATTGAATCGATAAAAACATTTACCTATCTAGGTTTCAGTTTAACGACCCAGCCTAACATGTGCCCTCAGACTAAGATTACAGAAATTGGAGCAGATCAGTTAACACATCAAATGAAAAAGATCTACTCCAAGTTCTTTAAGTTTATTATAATGCCACTAATAAAATGTTATGTTTGGAAAGTGATCCCCAAATTACTATATGGGTCAGAAAAAGAACCAACCTTTTAGGTGATGTCGTGGGACAGGACTGAAGGCAGAATTTGGAGAAAGATATTCAGTCTGCCAACCTCAGTCCCTGTTGCATAATTGTGCTTAGAACTTGGTCTCCAATCACTATGCTCTTGCGTCAACTGGCGGGTCACCTCAGAGTATAGAAACATTATTTCTCCATTATTTCTTCAATTAAAGCTACCCTGTTTGAAGATCTACAGACTGTATTGGGCAAGAATACCAGAACATTTATGTTAAAGATAGACACACTAGTGAAGTCTATTCTCTTTGCTTGTGGGAAATCACTTGAAGATTTAAAGGTACATCCTACACAAGTGAAATATAGTCTTCGAGAAAAAGACTGGATAGATATAATTGATAGGACCAGGAATTACCATATACATTCTACCTTCTCTCGGGCAGAAAAACTCTTAGGTATGCTGACAAAATATCTTTAACAATAAGCATCTCATTTCTATTGTGAGCATTTTTAGGATTTCATTTAAATATTCTGCCCACGTGGGAGGTTTTATCAGCTAGATCAATTAATACTGTTTTAGCTGAGGAGAAATGTGGTTTGTATCAAGTGTTAGGGGCACATACTTTGCAGCATATCATGGTAAAATGTTTAGGATTGGCACAAATCAGAACTAAATATCTGAGCCGCTTCTCTATTAAGTGTGTCTTTATGAGCACTGATGATATGTGGGCAAAAATAAATGTGGGAAATTAAGTGTTCTTAACCACAGAGATCGTTAGGATGCTGCTAGATATTGGACGAGCAAAGTCAATATGAATTTTAGTACTTACATTTTAATGTATGATGCATTGTAATTGATTGTCATTTTTAATAAAGCTTATTTAGAAAAATTGTATAAAAATGAATATTTTAATGTGCGAATGATCAATGTTTGATCATAACATAATGAATAAAAAAATAAAAAAAATATCCATACCATAGAGTTGTGTTGGAATAATTTTCCATTTAAAATAACATATAAGCAGCTGCAAAGTAAAAGCTCAATATTTAACATTAATCTTGTGCATCTGGGCTGCTAGTTGACTTAGCGTGTGATTTAATCTATCCATAATTAGCCTTGGTCTCTTTTTAGAATTTAATGGGAAGCCTATATAGATAATATGACTTGATATGTTCTTGAGCGTGCATTATTTAAATTACACCTTTACCTACTTAGCTTCTTATTCTTTCTACTAACCATTATGCAAGATTTTCCTGAATTCATTGTTAACCCATTTTCACTAATAGAATTATCGATGGCTTTCATAGAGCCAGCAAGTCCCAACAGTGTTAAGTCAAATACTATTATATCATCGGCAAAGGCAAGGGCTCTTACTATTAAGTTGCTAATCTTCTGGGCAAATGTACAAGTCCATCCATCAAACAAATCTGCCAACGACAAAATAAAAAGTCATGGCACTAGCACACATTATTGACTCAACCAACTGCTGCATGTCTCTCCCTAGTTATATTACCCGACGTGTTCATTCTCACTTGAACAGTTGTGTGACTGTGAAGGGCAATAAAAATACAGAGCGATCCATCAGGAATACACAATTTGTGTAGTTTATGCCACAATCTAATTGGCTCCACGTAATCGAACTCTGATGTAAGATCAACACATGCCATATAAAGTGTATTCCCCGATTTTGAAAAGATTATTGTTGTAGCATACTTACTATTAGACCATTCAAGGTGTACCCAAAGCCGGGCTTAAATCTTGTTTGAAATTTGATATGGTGTTTGCCACTCTCAGCCCATGTGTCTAGGTCCTGCAGGACTAGTGTTGCAAAAATGTTGCTGCAAGAGTCCAAGAGAGCAATTGGTCGATAGCTCTGGGGATTTTCTCTTGAACCTTTCTTGTATATGGGAAATATAAAACTTTTCTTCCAACTTTTGGAGAGCAACCATCTCTCAGATATTTTACTAAATAAACCACACAAGATGTAAGACCATAGCTTAGGGTCTGCTTTCAACAGAACTATACTTAGACTGCCTGGTCCCATGGCCATTGATATCTTTGCTTCAATGATAAGACACTCTTTTTCCTCAGACATGAAGTGCTTATCCCAGGAAGGTAACTACTTCACATCAAAACATGTGTTTAAAATTACTTGATTATTGAATTTGTTCTGATAAAACGAGCACCAGACAAGTTCTGAAATATAATTCAGCTGGTTTTTCTAGTTGTGTATGTTTAAGAGCATTATTAATTGTCCAGAAATTCTTACTGGGTCATTATAAGTTTGCCCGTATGGGAAAAGTGCTGGTAAAGGTGGTGGTAATTCTGCAAACAGCACTTTTACCAGACCGGAAAACTATACGTTTGCCGGTTGGGGTTACCTGATTTACCACCAACCAAGAGCTGGAGGAAAATGTGGCCCCACAGTGCCAGAAATACCGGCAATTCCCTCCATGATGCCCTTTGGGACTCCATGGAATGGGGATTTAACGCCATTGCCGGCACATGGAATATTCCTGTAATACCGGGATATCAGGCACCCGTAACAGTAGGTCAGTTTCCCGATATCTCACCAGCAATTCAGGCAGGATACTCAGAAACTCATAATGACCCACTTATATTATTAGTTATCAAAGTCTGTTTCATATCAGGGCTGTCCATTTGGTTCCGCTCCATTCTATATTATAGGGCAGCAGTCACCGCCCTATAGTTAAGGCGAGTCGGACACCCATAGGAACCCCTCAAAATTCTATTGTTAATATCTTTTGATTCGAATAACGATTTGACTGAAATTTTGAAAGTGATTAAGGTCTCACAGGACTCCCCAGACCGCACATTTTCATAAAGAGTTGTTAAAAAATAAAAAAATATAAAGTAGACAAAACATTTTTTTCCCAAAAGTGCAGCCTACTTCCCATTAATTTTCCCATAGACAAACAAGGTACATGTTTGCCAAAGTGCACAGCCCAAACCGCTCGATGGATTTGGACCAGGTCTGAAACAACTTGGGCAAGAAACATTGACTTGTGATCCATGCATGGTTTGGGGTTATTCTGTGCGGTAGTTATTTAAATACTTGACGGAGGAGGGGTGCCTCTTTTCAAAAATAGATAGCTATAGATCGGGGATTTGCCAAAAGCTGGGTGTTTTTAGAAATGAAACAGCCACCATCTTGTTTTTTCTCTCGATGCGAGAGATAACCGTGGTTACAGCCGAGGATATAGGAAAGGGAAGATGAATCGCAGGAAAAAAGCCATTTTCAGGTAAACAAACATGCACATGCCTTCAGGTTAGAGGTGGTGGGGGTGGCTAGAGGGCACCAAGTGAAATTTGGGAATTGAAGGAGGTCTAGGGACTGAGTTTGCAACATAAAGCTTTCTTCTGTAGACTTGAATAGCCAACATCTAAAAGCAAATTGCGTCACAGAAACAGCATGTGCTGGGGGAAAGGGAGAAGGCAGGGGAGGTGAGGAAGCCATCTGGGGAGTGGGGGGAGCTGGCACAATTCACACGTGGTTCCTATTTTATTTTTATTTATTTTTTTAAAGCTATTTGGACAGCTATAGTGATGTTGGGGGTGAAAATTCACTTTTGCCACACAGGTCTCACATCCATGCAGTAACCAGAACAAACCTTGCTAAGCTTCAAAGTGAGGAAGGTACAAGTCTCCTCAGGCCATGTTGCCCGATAAATGTGCCAACTTTACATATCCATTTACAGAAACGGGCCAGCCCTTTCCTTGCTTTGAAATTAAGCAGAGACATTGCATGGATGGGTGACTGAATGGGAATCCAAATTGTTTTATTTTTTAAACCATGTTACTGTCAGTCCTTGAAAGTTTTGCACCCAGAGACAATTTTTGGGCTTTTTGCTGACTTGCATTCTGGCATTTGTAGTCTCCCAGTCAATAATAAAAAAAAACAAAAATAGATATTTTTACAGCAACAGTAGGTTTCCCATTCAAGCAGTAATGGGACAAACCCTGCTTAACTTCAAAGTGAGGAAAGGTTACGCCCCCCAAGGCCATGTTGCCTAATAAATGAGCCCACCTCATAAAACCACTTAGAGAAACATGGCAAAAAAGGGGGCTGGATCCTTCCTAATTTTGAAATTAATCAGGGTCTCTCCCGCTTACTGCATGGATGGGAGACGGTCCACAGTCCTGAATTCAGCGTGTTCTCTTAGCTTTAAATATTACATAACGCACAGCATCCCTACTTATTTTTTAAAAGGTGATACTGTCAGTTTCACACTCAGAGACCATTTGAATGCCTTTGGCTGAATTGCATTCTGGTATTTGTAGTCTCACAGTCAAGATTGGGGGAATAATGCCACAGTTGTATGCTTTTTTCCTAACATCATTCTATACAGATTTATATATTTGAGTGACACTAGGTTATAGGTACTTTTCAAGTTAGCTTTATAAAGCAGAGTATTGTTGAAAGCCAGATATAGGGTTGAGGAGGGGAAATGATGAGAGGGCAAGCAAGTCATGAGTATTTGCCCACAATGTGGCAAGAAAGTTTGCAGTCCTGGACACTGGTGCAGTAATTGTCCCCTGATTGTGCCTGCTTTTCAGGGCACCAGTAAAGGACACAGGTGGGTGGACACCATAACTCTAATTCAGAGAGTGGACGCAATCCTTTGGGTTTTTTGTGGTTGACAAGCTTGCTCAAGTATTGGGCTACCAGGATTTTACTCAGGTTGTCATGATCCTAATGCAGACACTTACTCACAAGACCACAAGCACTTTGTTCGTATTGTGATTTAGTTTTCCTGAGAATATTTCAGGACAGATTGCTGGGTTTATTGGGTTGACACCTTTTATACTTTGCCAGCATATTTATTGGAATGTTTCGTCTCTCAGGTTCTTTTTCTGGTGTTCATTATTTTTTTTAAAAGTCCAATGGTATTTTGCCTTGCGCCTCTTTGTCTAAGGAGTAGGTATATTGAACAATATTTCACTTCAAGATATATGTTCACTTACTGTGCATATATTCATGGGTGCCATTGTTTGATTTTTGCTAGGGGGGCAAAACTATCTGGGCATATATTGTTCTTGCAGCTGGTCATGTCATTCCCTTTTACATGCTGCTTAAAAGTGGTTAGTTGGGGTTGTGCAGTGTATCACAACAGTCACCAAGAGACCAGCCATAAAACAAGGGGCTTGTAGCACGATGCTTAAACAAAGTGTGTGATCCTCTGCAAATAATTTAATCACACAGAGCATTAGCTAAAAACATTGAGAGTTCTCAAAGCCTGAAATCTTTTATACATAATAATAACATAGCTATTTTTACAGCTACAGTGACATCGGGGGTGAAAAATCACTAGTGACCTGTGTCTCCCATCCATGCAGCAACCAGGACCTGCCCTGCTTTGCTTCACGTCGAGAAAAAGGCTAACCCCCTCAGGCTATGGTGCCTAACAAGTGAGATGGAGTTACAAGATAACTTAGAGCAACATGGCCTAAGGCAGCCAGCCCCTCCCTCCCTTTGAAGCTCAGCAGGGTTGGCCCTGGTTACTGCATGGATGTGAGACAGTCCAGAGTCTGGTGCTGTGTGTTTTCTTCATTTTAAGTATCTCATAAAGTATTACACTCAGAGACATTTTTTTTTCCTTTTTGCTGAAATGTATTCTCATATTTGTAGTCTGCCAGTCGAGAGGGGGTTGGGGGGTAGTGGCACAAATGTACACATTTTGTGAAACATAGTTCAATAAGGGTTTATATATTTTACTGACAGTATGTAATGTGTACTTTTCAAGTTATCTTAATAAAGCAAAGTATTGTTGAAAGCCAGAAATGAGGGTGAGGAGGGGAAATGATGAGAGGGCAAGTAAGTCATGATGTGACAAGAGAGTTTCCGGGACACTGGTGCAGTTAATCTCATCTAATTGTGGCTGTTTTTCAGGGCACATGTGGGTGAAGAGTGTAACTTATTTTCAGAGGGCGAACACAATGCATGGGGTATTCTGAGGTTGGCAAGCTTGTTCAAGTATTTGGCTACCATGATTTTACTCAGGTTGTCATGTTCCCAGTGCAGACTCTTACCCACAAGACCACAAGCACTTGTTTCGTATTGGGGTTATGTTTACGAGGGAATATTTCAGTACAGATTGCTGGGTTTAAAAGGTGAACAACTTTTATACTTTGCCAGTATACGTATTGGAACATTTCCTCTCACAGGTTATTTTTCTGGTGTTCAATATTTAAAAAGTCCAATGTTATTTTGTCTTACACACTTTCTTCTAAGGGGAAGTTCAAATCAACTACATTTGTATATTTCACTTTGTGTGTATATTGATGGGGCCCAGCTTTTGATTTTCACTATGGGTGCATACAGTACCTGCATGTATGTTATTTTGCAGCCGGTCATTTTTTTTCCCGTTTACGTGCTGCTTAAATGTAGTTAGTTGGGGTCATGCGTTGTATCGCAACAGTCACCAAGGGACTGGCCATAAAACAAGGGGCTTGGAGCGTGCTGCTTAACCAAACTGTGTGGTATTTCGCAAATAATTTAATCTCACTGCGCATTGCCTAAAGATATTGTAAGTTCTCAAACCATGCAATCTTTTATGTATAATAATACCTCTGTCCAAACAGGACAAGATTGGTTTGTGATTGATGAACGTCTTTGAGTGATGGGTTGCAAGTGTTTTGGAATATAGAGTGGCTGTGCTCACCGGCCATGGCTGAAGACCATGTTAGTGGTCTGGAAGCATTCTAAAAATCATTGGAATAACAAAATCCTTCAAATTCAAGGAAAAATGTTAGTTGCAGGGATGTTAACATGAGCAATACATTGTAACAAAACCTTTGAAATTGAAGAAAAAAATCTTTAGTTGCAGGGAGGTTAAGCCACGTTAACTTTGTGTGCCCTGTTGTGCAGCCTATGATCACAATGATTACATCACAGAGCAAATGTCTGGTGAAATGCTCACCAGATCTGGGGACACCAACAGGTGTAGTAAATACTACTGCATATTATAATACATGCACTTATTTTTTGAAACAATCATACTAATAGAAAATATAGTTCACCCATGGTATTGTGGGTGAAAATCTTGTCTTTTTTTGTCATTTTTCTTTATTAGCATGCAGAGGCCCTTGCCAAAACATTTCGGACAGTGAGTCCTTCTTCGGGGCGGGCTCTATAAATACACAACTTTACACAAATGTTGTAGGTATAAACCTATGGAAGGACATATCTTAAATAGAAATAGAGCCATGAACATAATTCTGTACCTAGGGATAATAATAGAGAAGGTTACTAAGATCCCTAGGGATAAGAATAGAGAAGGTTATTAAGATCCCTGGATGCCTGGATGAAAGCTGTAAGCTGTCCGGTCTGGCTATCGCTGGGGATTCAAGGAACAGTACCTATAGCACTTCTGCAATGCAATAGTGCATGTGATAAAAGAAGTTTTTTTAACCGTGTTGTGTGCTGTATTCAATAACATAGAAGGAGTCTAACAAATGTGCTATTGGGCAACACAACAAAGTAGATATCTTATTTGACCTCTTAGCACAAGACCGTGGTGAACAATAACCCGTTAGATGAGTGTTGCACGGTAATGTTTGGTAGATCAGGTTAGTGGCTCCGGCCGCCTGTAAACAAAGTCATGTCTCCTTAACACAACTGAATAATCCGGTTTCCATTTAAGTGTTCGGAAAAGTACAGTTGTTTGCCAAAATAAACAATATCACTGGGGATTACAACACTGCCTGTGGATAAAGGGAACACCCATGTGTGCATGTTATCCTTCTGGTGTGGCTGGCATTTTCCAAGGAAAAATCAATAGATAGTTTTGTGGGCAATATAACAAGCGAGTGCCTTACCTGGTAGACACTGTGCTGGATAGAAACTGCTCTCCAGACCATAACATTCAATGTTAGAAGAAGGCAAGTGGCTAGGATGTTTGTGAGGTTTGTGCATCTGCCCTGCCTTTGAACAGAACTGTTACCATGGCAGCCAGTGTGTAAATGTTATATTGTGTTGCCCAAGACAACCTCACGCCATAGTGCAACGACGTATAAAGGCAGGCATCATAGGGTTGGCATTTAATTGCCATGGTAGTAATCCTGTAAGCAGAGTCATCACATGAGGTATGTATTGCCGTGAAACATCTGAAGTGTTAGAAATGTCTGAAAGAGCTGTAGGTGAACCCTGCACTTGATCAGATGGGTAATGTAGTTTAAGTAAAGAACACTGACGCTGTGTCTGACTGTAGAGCACTTAGATTTTCATGTAATGCAAAAGTAATATACATATATATTTAATGCATATTCTTTAAAATAAACGTTAAAACCTACTCATAAGTGTTACTCATAAGTCAATCAAATTGTGGTTGCATGCACAAAAATGCGTACATATTCTCTTCTTAATATTAGCAATTAAACAAAAGTTGGGACCTGTAATTAGTATCATCCGTCATTCATTCACATTATGGCAACTAGTGAAATACACTTATATATTTACTTCTTAATTTTAACAGTAAAGTATTAATTATGACTAATATACTGTACTAGTTTCACATCGAAGGCTGGTCGAGTGATATTGGATCAAGCTGTATAACTAGATTTAACATAAGCCAAGATTAAGCCTCAGTAGAAGAGCTGGAAGCTCGAAACACGTGTCAGGCTGCAACGGCACTGATTAAAAATACTTAATTAATTTGCAATATGCTTGTTACTTTATGTGTGAGCGCAGTTTGAGAGCAAACCCATTTTCTCTCATTTTCCATTTCCAGTGGGTAATTGGCAGGTTCCCACTCTTGCTCTCAGCCGCAGCCCGTTTACAGTCATTAAAGTTGCCATCTATGCGCTGTACCCTGCTGGCCCTTTTCTGCCACTTTCCCCTTTTAATCCTTCTTGTAGTTTCTATTATCCGGCACACCACTGTACACCAGGATAAACTGAGAATTGCAGATAGCAAAATAAATCTAACTCCTCATTCAAACCATTGGGAGAGACGGTGTCAAGCCTATCAATCCAGTATGTCTCCCTTTGTTCGAGTTTTTTGCTTCTACTTATTCTCAAATTAGTACTGTTGATAACTTCTAGGATTTGAATTCTTATTTGTGATAGTTGGTGTCTTTGTTGTTGAAAATGTCTGGAAAAGGGAGACTGTTGGTTATTAGTTCTGATGCTGGATTTGTGTTCATTCGACCTTAACCTGGATTTGCTGCCAGTTTGACCAGTGTAAAGAAGGCCACATTTGATAGAATATATCATGTGTTGGGTATGACATGTGAACTAATCTTGCAATTTGATCTTCTCTCCTGTTCGCGGGTGTATCACAGTGTCTTCTTTTATTATGCTGTTGCAATTATTACATGATATGCAGGGATAAGTACTCTTTTTTTGGTTTTATGTGCCTTCTCAGTTTTAGGTTGTGTCTTGACTAGAAGATCTCTGAGTATTCTTACTGCTTTGAAATGCAAAGATAGATTTTTCTGTTAAAAGGTTCTGTAATTTGTTGTCACCATTTAGTAGAGACCAATGTTTTAGTATAGTTTTCTTTATTTTTGATGACTGTTCACTGTATTTGCTGACAAATAGTAGAGGCGAGGTTGTCTTGCTCTTGGATGTCAGAGGAGATGACCATTCTTCGGTTTCAACTTTGCATTTTGCTTTCGTCAATTCATCTTCTCTTTATCTTTATTCTTAGAATTTAGATATAATTGAGTCTCGTTCATGTTTGTATTCTATTCGATGTTAATTATATGTTTCACTCATAACAGCTGGCTGTAAGGTAGACTCCTGATGGTAGCTGAAGCGTGAAAGCTCATCCTATGGAGAAGATTATTCCGAACCGTAGGTTTGTGGTATAGTGAGGTGTCAAATCCAGGAGCATTAGGAGAAATCTGGACATTTAAAAAAAAATGAATGCCTGGGTTACCTATTTTGGATGGGAACTGAATCCTGTTGTCAATCGTGTTAAGAAATACAAGAAATGCTGCTAGTGTTTCTATCGTATCAATCCATAGCATAAATATGTCATCAATATAATGACCCCAGTACTGTATATATTTATGCCAGACTGGATGCCGGATGATAAGATAATCTTCGAATTTAAGCATGAATGCGTTTGCATATAAGCTGCAGTAACTGTAGCACCCCTCGCGGTACAGCTATTTTATAAATAATATTTCCCGCTGTGTTCAAATATGCAATCTTTGATATGAATTCTAGGAATATGATGATCCATTCCTTTGCTGCTCCTATGACTTCTTCTTTGAGTAAGAGCCATTCAACTTATTGTTGTCCCAAATCGTGTGGAATGGAAGTGTATAAACTGCCCACATCGACAGTTAACAAAATTTTGTTTTCTTCTGGAATATCTGTCGCGTCCTTAATGTAAGTAGAATATTTTTGGATAATGGGTTGCAAGATGGTGTCTATATATACTTGTGGTTGCTGCTAAAGTTGGAGGACCTGGTGGTTTAACTATAGATTTATGGATTTTTAGAAATAAATAAAAATGTGGTGTTTTGGATAATTGTGTAAAAAAAATGCATGTCTTATCGCTAATCCATTCATTGTTCTCTGCCATGCCATGTTGGGTAATACACTATGGGCCTTATTCACAGAAGCGTTTTACAATGGTGAAATTCCATAGAACAACGTTCTGTTAATCAGACTATATATGTATTAGGATCATTTAACGTCTGGACCATTCCTCTTCATAGTATTCTGCATTTAGAACCACTAATGCCCCTCCTTTGTCAGCTGGGCGGACAACGATTGTGTCATCCTTATAAAGATTCCTTATGATGGAAAGATCCCTTTTACATACATTCCTATGTTGCAAGGTTTTGTAAGATATTTTCCTCAGGTGCCTTAGTAAAGTCTCATGAAACACGTCTATAGTGATGTGTGGTAATGGCGGCACATAGTTGCTTTTGGGTTTGAGTTCAAGATACACTGTTGGGTCATCTCAGTCGCTATAGTCGCAAAGTATGCTTTGAGTTTCATCTTGCGAATGCATTTAAATACTTCAATTCTGATATGGAAAAAGTTGGTACCGTATTTAGGAACAAAACTCAAGCCTTTCTGTACAATTTGTGTTTCTAAATTACTCAGAGTGTGATTTGAGATGTTGACTACTAAGTTCTCCTGCTCGGGTATCTGGGCTGTGACTTCTGGTTTACTCATCTTTCTTCGGCCCCTCCTGTTTTTTTTCTTTTTGTGTCTGGTCTGAAAAAAGGTTGTCTTGGAGGTGTAAGCAGTCTCTCTTTGATACCTTATGATGTAGCTTGCTCTTCCCCAATATGCTGTTTCAATGCTCTGGCAGATATGGACCTGAGTCTGAGCTGGACTGGTCTGTGAAAGTTCTACGCTGGAATTGTTTGCCTTGGTTCCCGTATTTGTCCATTCAAGTGTATACCTCATCGTCGTGGTGTTGCGTTTGAATATTCTTATCTTTTTATTTTCTAGTTCAGATTTGTAATGCTTTAGCTTGTTGTTAATATCATCCAACGTTTTACTGATTTCATCTGAACTCAAGTTTAATGCGAGTTCTGTCTTGATGTCTTCTATATCTTTAGCAATCAATTTCAGTTCATTAGCTAGTTCCTGAATAGTAAAAAAAATCAAATCCAGAGAGCATTTATTCAGAATGTTTTCCCACTTCTTTACAAAATCGTTGTGATCCTTGCACAAGGTTGGGCTTAAAGGCATACAGAAACCCCTAGGCATCCTTTGTGCTCGATAATATTTTGTCAGGGTAGTTGCATGAAGTTTTCTTTTTATCTCCTTTCTAATAAGATATTCTAGTTTTTTGATCTGTATAGCGGTATCAGAAACATTGGTATTGGATCCTGTATCTTTAATAAGATTCAAAATCGCCTCTGCCTCATCGGATCACATCCCTGACGACATCACTAATTACATGTTGTATGAGAACACTGATGACATGACAAATCACATCACTGGTGCCATCACTAGTGACAAAACTAATGACATGGAATATAACTGATTACATCAATAATGGAATTAGACATAACATCATTTATAAGTTAGCTCATGAAACCTTTGATTACCTTAATAATATTTAGGCAATGGACTTGGCCATGACAAATGCTGCCGTCACTGGCCAGCACCAAAGGCCATAGTTATTGGTCGATTAGTATTCAAAAATACCAACATGCATGGCTAAAAGCCATGCTGAGTAGCCCATCACTGTTTTAAAATAGTTTTAAAATATACAGTGGGCAACATTGAAAGCTGTAAGTCAGTGGCCATGGCTAAAGGCCATAGCTAGTGCCCAT
The DNA here is from genome assembly GCF_040938575.1 of Ambystoma mexicanum. NCBI lineage: Eukaryota > Metazoa > Chordata > Amphibia > Caudata > Ambystomatidae > Ambystoma > Ambystoma mexicanum. The sequence continues at coordinate 108,025,352 of NC_090941.1, read as the reverse complement.
TAATATGTTATAATATACAGTCTGCACAGCCAAAGGCCGTGGCTGCTGGCTAGTATTGTGTTGAAGACAATGGCTAGTGGCTGGTTAGTGTATATAATATAGAGTGGGTAGGACCAAAGGCCATCACGTATTGCATTTTATTATTTTAAAATGTACAGTGGACATGCCCAAAAGATGTACAAACTGCTCAAGGTCAAAGGCCATAGCTAGTGGCCCACTTATATATCAGAATATATGGTGGGCAAAGCCAAAGATTGTGGCCACTGGCCAGTATTGTGCTAAAGTCCATGGCTAGTACCTGATCTGTGTATATGATACACAGTGGGCACGGTTGAAATTTGCATCCACTGGAAAAAGGCCAAAATGTATGGTTGGTAGCCTGCTAGTGTTTTAAAATATTCAGAGCACATGGTGAAGTTTGTGACCACTGTTCATAACTGAAGGCCATGACCAGTACCCATTTATGTGTCAATATATATTTGGCCATGCGCATTGAAGGCCATGCTTAATGCCAGTTACTGTTGTAATTTGAGATGTCATTGGTGATGTCGCCCGTGATGTCATCATTGTGGTCATATGCTGTGCAACTTGGGGCGTGAAATTAAGGTGGCTTTAGCTGAATTTCCGGGGATTTGTTGCGTTAAGTTCTCACCTTAATGTCCCTGCATCTAAATTTCTTTCCTTGAATATTGAGTTTATCCAGTTCTTATATTGTGTTTTTAATTTGTTTCCCTTCAGTAAACTCTTAACAATTATTCCCCAAGCAGTTTCCAGAGAATGTATATTGTTTCTCAGCTTTTTTTCATATTTTGTATCATTGAATCAAAGGAATGCTTTTGCACAATTTGAATTTTTGTAGCTAACTGTCTCCTTTCGACTCCGACCCCTTGCATGATGTGCCTAATTTCCTTGTTATAGTTTTCGTGATTAAGTGTTATACTTCCCACCTCTAGCATGGTTGATAGGTGCATTTCCAACTTTATATAAAAACCAGACAACCATTTAATTTCAGTATTGGAATTTGTCACCTCCTGTTGAGTCAAAGTGCTAACGGCAAATGGCTGATACATTTGCAAGATGACCGTTAGCTCTAGACATGCATGATCACTCAGATTATTGCTATTAGCATATAACTAATCTGCCTTCCTAAATAAGTTTCTCCGATAGGTATATATAGTTGATGGCACTCCCTCCATTTAGAGGTAGTAGGGATAAACCCCATCAGATTAGATTACCATTTGCTCTGTATAAATTACATTGTGCCCACATATCATTCCATGTTAGTCCCATTGTTTTTTTTAACATATTTTTGTTCTAATAAGCTGCAGTCATCTATGCAGTTTCAATTGAGGTCCCCTACAATAATTTTTTCACGTGATCCTGTACTACAGGACCATTCATTGTGCATAAATAACTGCAGCTGTGTAGTCCTGACTGGATTCCAGTAAATGCTCACAAACAATATGTGATATTCATCCCAATGCGCATTAGCAGCGACAACAGCTTTACATTCAGTGGGCCTCTCTTTGGCCTCTGTTCAGCACCAGTTAGCTAATTCAATAAGAAGACCCCCAGCGGGTCAACCCTTAAACCCTTTGACCGCCTTATTTGAAAAGGTTGAATACCCATCGATTTCAGTCTCATCTATGAGCCAAAATACTTGCAAGAGAAATACCTGATATGTACCCCTACTTAGACAATTATTCTTGTTATTGATGAAGCTGTTGTAGCCACAAGTGTTGCTTGACAACATAGTCAGATTCAATAGACAAATGATGGCACATATATCATATTAAGCTAAAATCCTGATTACTCGTAAGCACTCCAGGAAGCCAGGACCAATCCTTGAGTTTAAAATTCAACACTTCATCTATGTTAGCACAGGACCCATTTAGTCAGTCATTTTACCATCATTCTCGAGGCTGCTTTAATCCATCTATTATTGATACTCTGCATTTCAAGTTTGCCATGACTAACATGCTCCATCTCTTTAATGTACAAGTTGAGTGTCTGAGGGAAGACATCAATTCGCATTGACAAGAGGATTTCAGTTTGAGTAAGAATGAGGTTACAAACCGGCTTGATTTCAAATGTAGAATTACAGAACCCAATTTGTTGTCGCTCATGAACTCAATTTGTTACAAATCATGAGAATCAGAATCTATTAACCTCAAATCCGGTATCAATGCACAGATTGAAAGTATCATTGATCTGTCCAAAATTGAGCAGTCCTAGATGCTTTCTAGCCCCAACATGAATGATGTAACATCAGTTTTCATTGGCAAATTCCTGATCTGACAAGAGCATAGAGGACCCTTGAATGATAACCTTGATTGGTTCTACCTAAAATTTGATATTAACAGCTATAGACCTATCTGACTTAGGATCTCTAATATGACTTGAAACATCCACTGATCTCCAGGTTATTTTTGGCAAGGAATGAGTTGTCAATGGATAGATTATTTTTTCAACTGGTTCCATATCACTGATATCCTGAAGAGTATTGTAGTACAAGTCTATCGATTCTGAATCTTGTCAGTTATGTGGAGCATGCTCAGAAACAGTCATACATATTCTGTTTTTCGATGATGAATATGATTACCTGAGGAGAATGTATTCACTTCTATAGTTTAAAAAAGCTGGTGTCAAACATATTCTGGACGCTTTAGCCCTTTGCCAAACAACTGCTTCATCATACCGCTCGGAATGGGATTCTCAATGGCCCACTCCAAGATGGTGGCTGTGGACACTCGCGCGCATGCGTGAAGTCGCCACGGCAACCGATATACACAAGAAACACACAGCCCCATGCTTCCGCGTCGGACGGCTGGTTGTTGGCATACTCAGCGAGGTGAGCGCTCGCCAGACTGGTTTCTTTTAATCGAACTGTGACTGGGCAGGTATCTTATTCATTTTGGACTCATGCATATGTTCGCGAGTGATGAGCCGCAAGTTCCGCTTAGGAGCATTAATGTTCAGTGCTGCAATAGGGAGCCATATTACTTTACACTAGCATTAAACGTGTTTGTCGGCAACGCAGCTGTGACCGCCTGTCTTGGGTGCTTGCCCCTCTGGGTTGGAAGCACCTTATGATGCTAGGTTGAGCCACACTTTATGCTCCTTACTTTCACTTATGGATTTTTTAAATGTGGATCTTTGAGCAGTTCAGAGCCTTCAATGGTGTGCTAATCACACATGAGACTGACTTAGAGGCCTAAGGGGCCTGATGATATGAGACAATGAGGTTTCTCTATTTTTAATTCACACTCCCCATCCTTCCCTCCCCATAGGGTATTGGGTATCCTCAAGTTCGACACCTTGTTACAGTCGGACCCAGTGGTGCATTGTGGTCCTGAGAGTCTGATTCTACTACCTGAAATCTACTGTGGATGGACTACGAGGTTTGTGATCCCCTTAATAATACTGGTGATTTCTTGTGGTACAACACAAACTCTAATCTCTTAGTGATTATGTTCCTTGTTGTTTTTTAGAGATTTGAATTGTGATACAATTTGAAGAATTGGAACAAATAGCACCTATAGCCCTGAAGATGGATTCTGTAGTAATCCGAAACGCGTTGGCAACTGTTTGAACTTAATGGTGCCGTTTGGGATGGTCTTAATGGACTTTGACGTTTCAGCAAAAAAATGTTCTAGTGTGAATGTTGTAAACACTAGTCATTGTATATTTGTTTGAAGATGCCATTTTTTCCTCTATGAGAACTCGCAAGAAGCGATTTTTGTGTTTTGATAAATATGATACAGTGAGCTATAGAGACTTTTGTATTAAGTGCAGAGTACTGGTTGCACTCATTATTGTACTCCACTTGTTATACTTTGTTGTAATTAAAAAATACATTTGCTATATATGTACATCTTTGTTTGAAAGTAATTGTTGTGAAAATATTGGCTTATTTGCCATTGCCCTAAATTTTGCCAAGGTAACATACCCTTTCTCCTTTTGAGAGTTATACGTTTAAAGTGTGGGTATAATACTTGCTCTCGAAAAACAATTTTATAAGGCTGTAACCTACACTCCCATTGCATTCCATTCTAGGGATTTGTAAGGATATTTGGCGTGTTATAGCACAGAGTACAGCACTACTGCACAGGTAGCAATTTATTTTTTATGCAGCACCACCACATGGGTGCGGTGCATTGCTATATGTGCTACCAGATTAACATGGAAAGACAGGCTATTCAGTCAAAAACGATTTTAACATATAAGATGCAAATCTATTTTTACAGTTAAAAGCACACGTGCACATTCAAAAATGCACACTATTTTTCACCTGAAATGCCTATGGTGCAAGAGACACATTTGAAAATTAATAACTAACATTATTCATAACTAACCTGACTAATAAAACTGAATTTAAAATAACCCACTAATAAAAATGTGTATCCACTGCAGAAATAGGCCTACTCTGAAAGTGAACTTTAAAACGCACATTCATTTTTTATTCTTTTTCTCTGCTGCTCTGTCCACATAACTTAGGAAGCCAAGGGCCCGAAGATACAGGAAATCAGTTGGTTACAAATGGTTACTGTAAAAAGGAGCCATTGTGTAGAGAGGGAGGATGTGGCATGATTAATTTCTGATTAGAGCAGCGTCATAGCAAGTATCATGCTAGAGGCAGTGATGAGGGTTTTGCTGGGGGGAGTTTGAAGAGAGAGGGAGGACAGTCGGGATTTGGAGAGCTGGGAGAAGGACCTGTTTTCCTGGTTGGAGCATTTCTGATGAAAAAGCTGAGAGCTCCAGGCAATAACCCCGGTTTGAGAACGAAAGACGCTTGTTTTCACCGGGGTTAATCTTCAAGGGAGCCACATTCAGAAAGAGAACAGCTGAAGAAAACTCGGGCTGAACAGATAAGGTAATCACAAAAGTGTGGGGGCTGAGTGTGTACGAGAATATTCAGTCAGTGCAGGAAAGGAGATTCCTGTGCTTTAATTACTTGTTAATGTTGCAAATTGAGTTCTTTTCTCCGCCACTCTCTTTTCAGTGTATCACAGACAATGCTGTTACTGTTATTTTATTTATTTCTGTAAAGAGTGAGATCGTGTTTAAATGCAACTTTTATAATACAGAAAAATATTTGAAAGCAGACGGGTGGTGTGTTTTATATTTGCCAATACAGTGCTGATGATGTGGGGAGATTTTTAAACAGTGCAATTGTCATTTTAAGACAGATGTGTGCATGATCATATTCAGTATGGACAGTTGTGAGTGACTGTTTGTAGCATAGCTCGTTGGAGGTACATGAGCCAACGGGAAGAGAGACTCTCTGGACATAGTTCCCTACCGTATATAAGGTAGTGGAAATTACCACAAAATTACCACATATAGCTCTCTGTCGTAAATAAGTCAGTGAGATCGCCCATGGTGGCACACTAACACTAACACTGAAAATGTGGTATTCCTGAAATGTAGGCCTGAGGTCTCTCTAGTGATTACATGAAAAATCTAAGCAAAGATAAGGGATTCTGGACATTGGGGCCACAAATAAAACAAGGGAATTATGCTCACCAAAATACCATCAACCACGCATACCAACCACGCATACCAAATATGCATGTCTGGGTGCTGAAATAATGCGTGTCCACTGTATTATTATTGTACATGGCCCAATCTGAATACAAGGAGTGATTGTTGCTAAGTTATTTTTCGGCGGTAAGAAAATACCGTCAGGCCCCAAATCTCCACAAAATACCCTACAGATTGCAGGGTGGATAGGCTTTTGAGTGACATTAGAGATATTATCCCGTTTGCAGTGCATGTGGGGCCACCGTGTGGTGACACACGGTTTCATTTTTCTAGTTTGAAATGATGGAACCTTTTTTGATTGAGCCTAACTTGGACTGGTGTCAGGTGTTCTAAGTCCATTCCAAATCTTCCACACAACTCTACATACCATTGTGTAACACAAGAGCATATTGAAACAACCTTCATAATGTAACAAATTACAACTAAATGAAAGAGGGTCTACACTTTTTCCCACCCCTTCATTCTATGAATTTAAGCAGAGATAGAAGAGTTAAGCAGGGCAGTGTCTGCAAAAGTCAAACCATCTCGTTTTGGGTGGTTTGAATGCCACTTTCTTTAATACCTTCACTGGAGGTTCGTCCAGGGGCGTTTGAGTTCACACAGGGTAAGAAAATAGGGTCCTGAGTTGGTGTGCATGTGGCTGCTGTGAGAGTTCCACAGGGCCATATGTCATGCTCCTCTGCCATATTGGGACATGGCTGGCCCCAGATGACATTGGAGCATGTTATTGTGGTCTTCTGCTGGAAATACAGAAAAATGTATTAACCCTGTTGTGGGTTGAGTGGGGGAAGCTTGTGCATACTGGGGTGGGGGGAGAGACAGACACAGTGTGTGACAGAGGAGAGCTAGCTTGAACACCCAAAAGTGACCCATGGGAAATCTTGGGTCACTGATCCTTTCAATCAGCGAACCACAGCATTCTATGGGTCACGTTTGGGACCGTTAGCCCGCCCCTAATAGCTATCTATACAGAAGGATAGCTCAAGCACAATCCTCTCACTTTAGGAACAGGTCAATACTGTGAACCATGATGTCATTGACTCACACATTCACCAAAGTGATAGTCCCACTAGTGGGTAGTAACAGTAACATATTTTATTATTATTATGCCACTTATAAAATGGAGAAAGCTGTGATGAAGTATTATATATGTTAGTTTACTTTATTCTGCACCAGTCGCCATCATAGAGGTCATACAGTGATGATGCTCATCCGGATAATGTCATACTGTGCTTCCGCCCAGGTTAAAAGAATCCATGATGGAATATGAGATTGAGTGATCTACAATGGTACATGTTAGTAACATGCACTGCTGCAATTGGCAATAGGGTACATCATCACATTGATGTGATCTATATGATCTATAGTATTAACCTAGACCCTATTCTCCCTATACAGGCAGATTTCAGCAGCATGTGAGTGGTATTACTCGATTGAATCACAGTTTCTCAATGTTTCAATTGCAGTTTCAACCACTATCTTAGTAGCTGTAATAATTTATGGCCCACTTTACCAAATTCCAGAGGGATGCAGATAAGCTCACTGTGACAGAAATATAATACAGGCCAAGTCGAAAAGGAAATGTTAACGTAAGGACAACACTCACAGAGGGTAAATGTCCACACACCCTGTACGCTGTGACAGTCTGGTACCTTTTTCTGTGCAAATATGCCTTCATGCACCGCCTGGTTGTGAACAACTAGCAATAACTCAGGATCCCAAACAGTCGTCTGCATATTCCCTAGCCCACGAACTGCCAGGTTCTAGAGACAGGAATGCTGGGAGGAACTTTGGGCACTCATAAATGAGAGTGGCTTTTCAACTTGGATCCTGTGGAATTACTAAGCCCATACAATAGATTTTCAAAAGGCATCCAGGAAAAGAGTCAGATTATTACATTATATGCAGAAAGATCACAGGAATTCATAGCATAAAAAAATACATGTTGAAGAGAAGTAATTCTTATTTTTTTTAAAAAGAGAACTTAATATGGCCTTTGTTGTTCCTGGCAAAGTGTCTTTGTTCCCCTTACGAGCTGGATCCCACTAAGCCCTTCTTGCAGTTCTCCATTAGTCCATCATCATCGCCCTGGGCAGCTGCTGCACCTGATCACAGTACAAGAGCTTGCTCGAAGTGTCCAGACTCTGCAGGAACCTTGGGGCTAGCTGCCACCCTCCTCGTTACGTCGGCAGTCAGTAGCCCTCCACTATTCCAGGTGCTGTATATAATGCCTCATTTTCAGAAGTCCAAGCCCCATGTTGTTTCCCAAAGTGAAGGCCCACCTGTAAAGTCAGCAGTCCAACGTGCCAGCTGGGCCTCATAAAATGTTTCCATCATCCTTTTGGGCAGAGCACTGAGGCAAACGTGCCGGCAAACCTAATATACTCTCACCAATGTTACATAAGAACACTAAGGGAATATATAAAACGGAATGCATTTTCATTCCCACTCTCCTCTCAAAGCAATTCCCTAGACTGGATGCCTGGAGGTGTTAGAGGCCTGCCAGGGCGTGAGGGTGTATGGGGTTGCTGTGGTACTCTTGTTCAGAGGAGACCTGCCTAGCATTTCCGTGCTGGACTGTCCCTGGGCAGGACAAAGACTGATATGTGGGGATATTTCTTCTCTGTGAAAAGAACAGTGAGCTAAAGACTTGTTTGAGATTCTCCCAGGGGCCATCCACCCAAGAACAAGTCAATGGGCTGTGTTCGTGCTGTTAGAGAGTTTCCCAGACCCCACCCCTGTTTTGCAAACCAGGTAACTTTGGGTCTCATCCTAAGTTGCCAGAGGACTCCGGACGTGGACCCCTTGGTCACTACTCTTAGAGAGACACAGCTTCACCTCACTGATGATGCCCAACAAGGTTGAAACACGTGTATTGGGGTTGCTGTGGTACTCTTGTTCAGAGGAGAATTGCCTAGCATTTCGGTGCTGGACTGACCCTGGGCGGGACAAAGACTGATATGTGGGGAAATGTCTTCTCTGTGAAAAGAACAGTGAGCTAAAGACTTGGTTGAGACTCTCCCAGGGGCCATCCACCCATGAACAAGTCAATGGGTTGTGTTTGTGCTGGTAGAGAGTTTCCCAGACCCCCCCTGTTTTGCATACCAAGTAACTTTGGGTCTCACCCTAAGTTACCAAGGGACTCCAGACATGGACCCCTGGCTCACTGCTCTTAGAGAGACACAGCTTCACCTCACTGATGATGCCCAACAAGGTTGAAACACGTGTATGGGGTTGCTGTGGTACTCTTGTTCAGAGGAGAATTGCCTAGCATTTCGGTGCTGGACTGCCCCTGGGCAGGACAAAGACTGATATGTGGGGCAATTTCTTCTCTGTGAAAAGAACAGTGAGCTAAAGACTTGGTTGAGACTCTCCCAGGGGCCATCCACCCAAGAACAAGTCAATGGGCTGTGTTCGTGCTGGTAGAGAGTTTCTCAGACCCCCCTGTTTTGAATATATTTGTGCTTTGGGGGTCTGGACCACCGAGGCTGAGGCTGGACTTTTCTGGGATCATCTCTGCAGAATCCACCCTTATCTCCCCTTCAAAGCTGAGCTGCAAGTACCTTTCATTGTTAGAAGGGGGCAGTAGATGACGTTCATGGTTAGCAAGGATGAAGAGTCTTTTAATTAGCTTAGAAAAGGTCTGTTTTGGCGCCTTGCAGGAGCTGAGTGCTGATAACGTGTATTGACCATTTGCATCGGAAGTTGTGGTTTTCTACATGCCACCTTCCAGCTGCTTCACAACAATTGTCATGCTTGTATGCACTGACACGACAATATATACAATGCGTTTACATTTGCTTTTGAAAGTGAACATTTTATGGATGAAATATGTAAACTCATTTGATATATCTGTTACATGTTATGCTAACTTTATGTGCAACTTGTGTATTTCCTTTTTTTAAAAAAACATATATAGTTACATTATTAGACATGTGTTTAGTTGATCAGAACATTATATGTGGACTAGTGAAGACATTGGTTCTTGTTTGAAGTTCACTCATTTCCGAATCATGATTGTATGAAACAGAATAGGGTCGAAAGAGTCCTGCAGTTATATATTTTTGCTTCCCATTAATTCAACTGGGTACACTGGAAATGCCAATATTTTGGTGTGAGAAATAGAAAAGATAAAACATGTTGGCCTACATGGCTGGAAAAACGGTTTCATATGTTACATTATTCAAACTTTGACATAATAAACAGGCAAGGCCTGTTAATGATTATTATAGATTGTATAAACTGAAATATTGATATTTAAATTATGTGCTTAAACACTAATTATGCAAAGCATTTTGCAAAGGCATTTGAGAAAATGTACACTTTAAGGCAACATTTTTCAAAAGTCCAATTTAGGTTGTAGTCTTAGCCGTGACCTTTTCCTTGGCTATGGCTATGCCTAGTGGCTGACCACGGCCGAAGGCCAAATCTAGGGGTCCTTTAGTGTTTGGAATGTCTATATAGCCCAATTTGTCTTACTTTACCAACGCCTAATCACAGTGCATACAGATACCATTATCGTTCCCTTTATGAAGGCTTTTTTAGCCCTTGAGGATAAAATACTGATAGGCACAATTGGTGCTTTAAAGTAGTTACATAAGAAATGGCTATATGAGGGCAACAATACATTCCTCTATGGTGATATAAAATATTGGCTGAAGGGAAAAATTGGCAAGTGTGCCTTCTTAGAAAATATGCATCATATCGAAAATGTATCATCAACTGTTAACTTTTGTAAGGAGAGATGGTCCCGTACGTCCATTCCAAAATATATTTCTGCCTACCCACATTTTCCGGACATACTGCCTACTGCACATTTTCCGGACATACCTGTTACTTAAGTTTAATGTCTCTGTAGCTCTATCACTGAAAAGCTGGAAAAACAAACTAGCATATCTTCATACATATTGTCGGTTGTGTGGCAATCTTGTTAATGAAACAGTGTTCCATTTGATCACGGCATGTGAAAGTCTTGTGTCACTACGCCCTAAATGTTTTAAGGCATATAGTAATGCAGTAAATGCGATAGAAATACCTTTATTATGGTTGGATTGTATGCAAGATAACAATATTAACTTAGTGTATTTCATCGTTAAGTTTTATTTGTATGTAGTAGACATTTTTAAATGTCTTCAATAAGCAGATTTGTGTTTTTAACAAGATTGTTATCATAAAGATGAATGTATATTTATATCTACTGTATGCTGTGTTATACAAAGCCATGTTGCAATGTGTATATCAAATTAATACATTATCAAATTTAGTGTTTGGAAATATAAAGTAAGCGCTGATGCCAGCTGTACCAATGAGATCTGGGACATGTCATTGTTGTAGCTGTTCCACACATTTTTAGCAGCATTGTTTTATAGATAACAAACCCCTCATATGCCCTCATCCACTCCCACTACCCAAAGCATCCATTATATTTTTTCCGTTAAATCGCTTCACCCAAAAAATGCTGAAAAAAGTGCCCAAATAGCCAGTCACCAAATGAGGTAAAAGAGCTATGGCAAGGTTGGTGTGTACAATTTCAGGTGTCCTTAAGGATAGGACTTAATGGCGTCCCAATTCTAAGCTTTTTCCTTTTCTAGTTGCAGGTGAATGGAATTTATGCCAGACTACATTAATTTTTAAACAATGATCTCATGAGACCGTGCTGTGGAGCACAGCGGCAGGGATCCCACCGCATGCCGGAGACGCAAGGCCCAGCTCCCCTCCCAGGTTATCATCTCTTCGGGGAGTGAGGAGTCTGGTGCCATATCCGTGGCCGCAGCTGCCGAGGGTAGGTTCAAGAGGCAGAGGTGGGAGGTGGACTCCTCGGCAGCAGAAGGGGCAGCTAAGCCCCCACACGGGCCTATGGAGGAAGATGGCACGGAGTCATCCAGGTTGGTGGTGGGTTCGGTTGAGGAGGAGGCCATGGAAGGCCCACGCATGGGGCCTGGAGGGGGGCATTCCACTAGTGCTAGTGGTGCAGTCCAGGGGCAGGGATAGGAGGCAGCACAGGCCACCGTGGAGGTGCCTGTGTGTAATCCTCTCCACAATCCTGTGACTGCATCATCCCGCACCAGCAGGGATGCCTTCGTCCAGACCCGTTTTCAGGGAGGGGATGCGCGAAAAACAACTGGCCTTCCTCTCCCTGCGGACGTGGCTATCCCGGACCACGTTGAGCCTGTCCTAGCTGTGGTGGCGTTGCGTCAACGTCATATTTGGGATGACGTGCAGGGTTCTCGTGAGGACAATGCACGTCATTCCGAATACCTCATTGACCGCGTCTGCCTACTAGGACAGGTCACCCAGACTGGGTTCCTCCATGTGCTGGATCTTCTAGCGACCCCCTCCTCAACTGAACCCCCTATGCGCTCATAGGGGGTTCAGTTATGAACCCCCTATTCATAACTGAATAGGGGGATTCAGTTATCCCCCTGAATCCTCCTATTAATGAAAAGTACAAAAAACAGGGAAACACATGGTAATCATCAATGGTGCGATCGCCTGTCTCGCTTCAACTCCCAACTTCTTCATTCAGACAGCAACTTTTATAGGCAAAATTCGTCATCATTTGACGTGCAAAACTCATAAGTTTGTCTTGCAATTTCTATTGGTCGGAAAGGTAACTGAAGTATAGGTGCTATATCTGTATATGTTAACAGAGCATGCGGATTGGATAATTCTTATCGGGCAAATCGCCTCTGTGCCATCTTCCTGCCCAAGTATCACCTGGGCACCCTGTGGAGCTGACCCTGAACCAGCGGCCAGGCTGGTGGAGGAAACATCCCTCCCACAGTCAGGAGTCAGGAGTCAGAGGTCCAGCAGGGGTGGCAATCCCGACAACTGGACCCCAGCAAGAGGAGGACGTGCAGGCATCGACCAGCAGGGTACATGCACGGCAGCAGCAGGCTCAGTGTGGGAGGCATCATGGCTCGGGGACATCTACATCAGAGGGGCAGGCATCGTCCGGAGGGCAGGATGGCCCTGGATTGGGAATGTCTTCCATGTGGCAGCGGTTGGGCTGGCAAATAGATGCAGAGCGGCGGCGAGCGGAGGAGGCACGGCTCACTATGGTCAGGGTGGAGAACAGGGCATTGAGGCGGGCTGAGTGCCTCGAGGCCACTCGCAGGGAGTTGGAGGCTGCCATGACTGCGAGACCTTGAGGCCAGGGAAGAGGCCCGCCTCCGGGACATCGACGTGGAGTTCAATGATGCCCTGGTCCGGAACATCAAAGAGTGAGCCGTAGGACATGCCCAAAGCCTTTGTACATAGTTCTTTAGTGTTAGGTTTCCTTTGTTTTTTTATTTTATTTTGGAGTTCGTGGAATTTGCTCCACTTTATGTACATAGTTTTTTTTTTTGTAGGAGTTCTGGTAGGTTTCCTTTGGTTTGGGCATCATGGACCCTTTGGACTTGCAGTGTATATAGTTCCCGACTGGTAAATACTTTGGTTATTTTAACATCCCATGGATCAATGTTTTTTCCTGGATTTTTTCATTTACTTTATTTGGACATTGGAAATGGACCATTTCCCTTTTTCCTCCTGTGGATTTTTGTTTTAAATTGGATTTTTTTTTTAATGATTTCATTGCCTCTTAATTTACAGGTTTGAATTTATAATATGTTTTTCCAATGCAATTTTTAATACATTTCATATATCTTCATTATTGGTGTGGTCTACTCTCATTGGTTTTGTGCATGTCTCAATGAGCTTTGACTCAGTCATGTGTTGCCACTGTGTGGCTCTGTTGTACATTTATGCATGGCCATGGTGGTTCTTTTGAGACTCTCATGGCATGGGTAATTTGGGAGTGGGTGCAGTGGATGGTTGTGTGCTTGTATTGGGGGGCAAGGGGCAATAGGGTTGGCATTAGGGACATGGGTCGGTTTTGTTAGGACATGTTGTTTGTTGGAACATGTGTTGGAGCCTGCTGGCAGGTGCCCGTCACTGCTTGGTGGGTGGGTGGTTTGGTCGGTGAGGGACATGAGTTAGGGCCTGCTGGCTGGTGCCCATCAATGGTGGGTGGGTGTGGGTGCAGGGGGAGATGAGTCGGGGCCTGCTGGCAGGTGCCCGTCACTGCTGAGTGGGTGGGTGCAATGGGTGGCTGGGGGACATGAGTCAGGGCCTGCTGGCAAGTGCCCGTCAATGGCGGGTGGGTTTGGGTGCAGGCGACATGAAACGGGGCCTGCTGGTGGGTGCCCGTCACTGCTGGGGCGGGATTGGGGGCATTACTGGCACGTCTGCAGGGTTGCTGTGCCTCTTTGCGCCACGGCTGGTTATGGATATTGAAATCCATGAATACGCCATGCGTTGAAATGGGTTTTGGCGCACGGGGCTGGCGCAGATTGTCGCACGCGCACTCTGTGCACCAGTCGCGTGCGCCACTTGTGTGCCAAATTCTATGAATTACCCCCAGTAACTGACAGGCATTCTTTCTAGATATTCTTCTAAGAAGTCTGGGGAAGCAAAAGCGCTTTAAAACCAGATCTAAAAATGGCAAAAGCAGGGGAGAATAACAGCAATTGAACAAAGATGCCAAGGCCATTTTCTCACAGAGCCAGCAAGCAGTGCAACATATTAGAAATGTTCTCGGTGTTCACATTTTCAAAATCCCTGTGCATGTTTCGTAATTACACGAATGTATGGTGTTAGTCTTTTGTCATGAAACGTTCAGGCAACAATATCTAGTGTTGTTTCATCTGGAAGTTTGCTGTTCTTCATTTTGAACATTCATCAAGAATGCGGACTGCATCTTACCTGACATGAACCGTGATTTCCCTAATGGTTCTTCCTCAGATATTCCATGTGCTCAAATTAACAGCAGCCACGGTTGAACAGCATGCAAATGAGGTAGCCCATTCCATAAGAAAAGATGCAAATACGTTGGAGATTTCAAAGCACCATTTGTTTTTTCAAGAGAACCCTGAGCATATTTGTACTAATAGGATGTGCAGGATGCATGGACTTTCCTTTATCCAACAGAGATGCCGGGAAATGTAACCCTCATTTACATGTGAAGATGGTCAGGTCACAGTGTACTTAGCAATAATGAAAAGGCTCCCTTTTAATGAATCAGCTGATTTAGTCCGTGCACATTTTTTTTCCTAGTCACATTTTTAGTTATTATGCTTATTCTTATTCACTGCAGGCGTTATTTTGTATTTAAAAGCCTTGACCAGAGCTTCCATTATTCAAACATGTTTGAATTCTTTACTTTCGCTAGAAATCATTTGATCATTGCAGTGAGCGGATGGGCTTTAGCGCACTATCAATTTGTTTTAAGTCCAATTTAAAAAAAAAGTTTAGTTAATATGAATATCGTCATAAAACAAACCACATTATACCAAAATTATCAGAAACTCAAGGAAATATATTTGAATCTCAGTAGAAAGAAAATATATAAAACATATCTGTACAGAGGAGTTTTGCGAAAGCCAACGATGCAATAACTATTATGAGCAAATACCAAATGCTCCGCGCATGAAAACGCATGGACATTCATCCCGCATTAATATTCATGACAATCTAAAGCCTGTACCTTATCCTCTGGCGGGGCGTCTTTTCACCCTCAATCACATTGTTAGCAGAGAATTTCTTCTAGACAGAACTGGACAGGAGACCAAAAGTGGCCCAGGAAATTTTGTACAAACTGGCTGCATATTAACATATACTATAGCAATCACGCCTGGTGCTGGACATGGCCCGCCAGCCCGAGCATAGGCAGGTGCACGTGAAGTGAGGGCCTCAGTGAGGGCTGCTGAACCTTACCGGCCATGTCCCCCTGACAAGGGATGATAGCCAATCGCATATGGGGTGAGAATGGTTCATTTATTTTCAGGAGATGGGCTGCATGTGTTTTGCGTGGGCCTGTTCTCCAGAAAAAATAGGGGGGGAAAGATGGCCGCCACCATAGGAAAAGGAACGGAGTCCCTTTTCCATTTCTTTGGGGGCCGCAGGTGGTAGGAGTGCCGGGACCGGAACACAAATCTCCGGATCCAGCAGTTAAGTGGCGAAGGAGGGAAGGGGTGGGGAAAGGGTAAGGTTTCTTTTAGAAGGCATGGAGTTTGGGGTGGGTGCCAGGGGAGGTAAGAGAGAGGCTTCATGTTGCCTGCCCACAACCAAGATGGCACCACCCAGGCAGGGATGTCATTAAGGGGTCGCCAGAGGTCGCAACTGCGACCTCTGAGGTCTCCCTTGCGACCTCTGTGGTCTCACTTGCGACCTCTTAAAACAATTTTAAAAAATGTTTTTTTTGTAATGCAAGCTCCTGGCCTGTGGCCAGTATCATGTGGCTCTTCTGGAGTGGCTGGTTTTCTTGTTCAGGCCCTTTAAAAAAAATAAGAAAAATAAGAACAGGAGTGCCACAAGTCTAGCACTTTCAGCACTGACCCTAATTAAGAATGAATAGGAATACCAAATAATGTGTCTTTCCGGAATTCTATACAATAATTGCTAGACTCATTAAAGGTTTATTTCAGGCACGCTTCAGGGGGTGAGTCGCTAATTTAGTCTGTTCTTAAACGCCTCAACTCAGCCTTTCATCCTTCTGAGGTCGATAAATGAGTACCAACACAGGTTGGGTGATATTGGGTGTATATTTTTTCTATATAAAGCGCTTAAGCGTAAGTGCTATATAATAACACATCATTATCATTTCGTCATGGACGTCTGCTTGCATTCACAGTAATTTGGTAATATGTGCCTATACACACTGATCTATATGGAGATCCATTGTTGTATGAAATGTACATCACAATAGTGATATCGTAACCATATTTTTCGTAGTGTACAATTCTATGTGATGACACTTCCTGTTTTGTCAATGGGTGAAAGGTCATGTTCCATCGCTTCCCGTGATATCACTTCGGGTGATTTCATCTGGGGGTCAAGGGTCGTGTGATGTCACTTCCGCTACCCCTGGCATTCTGTTGAAATGACGTCCCTGCACCCAGGGAAGGGACTCCGGTGGCTTGAAAGAGTGGGTGGTATACAGTGTATTCTTGCCCACTCTTTCAGCCACCTGAGTGGCAGAGCCTCCTTCCCCCGGTGCGAATGGAAGTTTTGTACACATTCTTTACTTCATCACACTCATAAGAGGCCCATGGTGCAGAGGCCTACTGGGAAATCTCCAGACTTCCCGGCAGGCCAGTCCTCCACTGCTTCCAGGCGAATAAACATACATGAACTCGCTCAAAAGGTGGTTCTTCACGAGGACTGGTCATTGTATTTTATTGTTGGCAAATCATCTTGACTATTTCATTAGTAGCTCTATTTTTTTAGCTGGTAGGCCACACAATCGCCTGCAAGGAGCCTGTGAGGAGTTCCTCCTCTTTGTTGAAGGGCCGTTCCCAAAGAAGTTTATTTATTTTGCAATTTATAAAGTGCGCCGACCCCAGGGGCATCTGGGCGCTGAGCAAGTGAAGACAGTACATGTATCAAAAGACTGTGCTTCAAATATACCATTTGCAGCAGATATAGCAGGTAACATATATACATTAATGGTATGGGATACGCCACCAATGATAGTAGGGCTAACAAAACTAGAGGGTGGAAGCCAGGTTGCTAAGTAGGTTCGGCGTTTTTGCGAACAGGGGCATACTTTACTTACTTAGGAAATGTGGGATAACCTTGACTTACAACTGGATAGGGCTATGTGATTAACAAAGTTACTTTGACTTACTCCTGACTGACCTGGAGTGAATTCAGAGTAAGACAGAGTTACACGCAGGCACTTCTTTGTGCATCAAAAAGCCTCTTCAAGTTTAAATCGATGCTTAAGTCAGATACACAATTCTTAAAGTAGATAGGTATAAAACGAAAAGGGAAAGGACACATTAATAGAAGGGTGTCCATGTGCCAAAGGCAATTGATGCCTTTTGCATCAAAGTATCTGCATCTCGGTATTACAGAAGTTGTGCCACAGTGGCTTTTGAGATATATAAAGGTACTAAAGATCAGCCACATACGGGAGAAATTGTATGTAAAAAGACATGGTCAAATGTCTAGCCCGCAGGAGCATTATCAGCAGACTTGGTGGTGGTTTGATTAAGACCAAATTGATGGCATATAAACAAGCTATTGTCCCTGATATTTTCTACTTACTGAAGGTATTGCCAGAGACCTGTATTCAATGGTTGAAACGACTTGAGGCGAAGATGCTGCGTTCCATGATGGGCTTGCCTTGCTCGGTACCTGTGCAGGCTGTCAGATTGGAGCTTTACTTCCAGTCTTTGACCTCACTATGGAAACTTGCTGTCTGTAGACTCTGGGAAAAAATGATGCTTGAGGTAAGTAGCAAGGCTAATCTTTTAAATCACTCTGTCATGCATGCACGGGGGGTATCCCAGAGCATTTGGTTTCGTGGGCTGGTAAAAAACAGTCATGTTCCTCTTCTCGGACATTGGTCTAATTACTGTTCCTTCCTCAATGATTGATTATCATCTGGCTAAAATTGAGGATAGGACATGTGTCTTTGACTGTGCCTAATCTACTGATATATTGGCTTTACCTCCCAGATATGTTCAATATACCCATCAGGGCTTACTTGGGAGTAGCCCACGCAGCTACTTGATTTAATATCGTTTTCCTGGACTGGTGCATTTTATTCTATATCTCAGGTTCGATAGCCTGCCAGTGTTGTCTTTCACTGGGGCTTGGACAGGAATACCCTGTGACCTTAGAACCTATAGGATTTGTGGTGAGGAAATGGAGACAGCTCGATATATCTTGACCCAGTGTCCATGTCTCTAACCTATGTATGATAGGGGGTATGCGCCATATCATGACATATGGTCTGATCTATGTTGGAGTCTTTTGTATGGGGCAGAAGCTCTTGTGCTTACCACCGGGGCGTACCACATTTGGGAAAAAGTGAAACATTGTTTGAGTGTTTAGGTGGTTTTAATTTTCCTGTGTTTCTTTATGATGGTTAGAATGTTTTCTTTTTAATTATGTGTAACCATTTACAATTATTTGCTTGTAATCTGTTTGATCCTTTTTTATGATTTTAATGTAGAGTGAAAGGTTAATTTTACCATATGCACTTAATAAAGAAAAGAAAAGAAAAAATATTTATATATATCAATGAAAAAACTTTGTTAAAGGGACGTTATCGTTAAGTTGCACTAATAAAAACCTATGAAATTCAATGAAAAAACTTTGTTAAAGGGACATTATGGATAAGTTGTGCTACTAAAAACCTATGAAATTCAGTGAAAAAACTTTCTTAAAGGGACGTTATGGTTCCAAGTAAAACCGAAAAACCCTTGAAATTCGCCAGTTATGGTAAGCTAAGCAACCATAACTCGCGCCACCACCGTGCACTGCTAAAACTAACACCCAGGACATCAAAGATGACATCACAAATATCATTGATGACATCACTGATGACATCACATGTCTAGCCCCTTCTTTTTTGTTCACTGCCATATCTAGGCCAGGTGGGTTTATTTACTGACAGTCAGAAACTTACATTTCTAAAGGTATTACATTTATAGATATTGCTATTCTCACATGTTCTTACACTACTTTCCTTAGAATTTAATCGCATATTATGATGTACATATATAGGGGTAGAAGCAGGCCTGAAACACAGCAATCATTTTTGTGCGTGAATACAATCATGTAGATTATACACATTTGCTAATGGTACTGTCTCTTGTTTCCTTACTTTACTCTCCATATATAAGCCCCCTATTTGTATGCATTGTAGTCTATTTATGTTTTGTGTGTATTAGTAGAAATATGTAGTAAGTGATGCATTATTAGCTACTTAGTTCATGTTTCACAGTACAGAAAAGTCTGATACAGAAGCATTCACCGTTTTATTATATAACTTTGGAAAATTACAAATATAGCACCTCTGCGGTGTATGCTGCAGCCAATACCTACATTTCTGTATGAGTAGGTTACTGCACTAGAAAGAACACTGCAATGGAATGTTCTATAGAATGCTACATTGCATGATCAAGTATGTAATTTATTACACATCTCCCGATAATCCCTGATATTTTTTTGCCAACATTACATCCACAACCCCTTGTATGAAAAGTAAATGCACATGTGATGTCATCAGTGATGTCATCAATGATATTTGTGATGTCATCTTTGTTGTCCTGGGTGTTAGTCTTAGCAGTGCAAGGTGGTGGCGCGAGTTATGGTTGCTTAGTTTACCATAACTGGCGAATTTCAATGGTTTTTCGGTTTTACTTGGAACCATAACGTCCCTTTAACCAAGTGTTTTCACTGAATTTCATAGGTTTTTAGTAGCACAACTTAACCATAATGTCCCATTAACAAAGTTTTTTCACTGAATTTCACAGGATTTTAGTAGTGCAACTTAACCATAACGTCCTTTCCAATAGATGAAGACCACTAGCATCCTAGGTCCTCAAAGTGGGAACCCCGGGCGGTAAAAAATAGATTTTTCTTCCCAAACCGGGACACCTGAGGCATCCCGGTGTAAGAAGGAAAATCTTTTACCAAGATGGCCACCATGGAAAGGGAAGGCGGAGTGTATAAAGAGAAAACAACAGGGCATCAGCGGGGGGGGTGGGGAACAGGAGGTCAACAAGGGGCATCATAGGAGGGGGGGACAAGAAGAAGACATGGGGCATGAGTGGGGGGTGGGGGGAACAGGGGAGACACGGGGCATGAGCGGGTGGTGGGGGAACAGGAGAGACACGGGGCATGAGCGGGGGTGGGGGGAACAGGAGGGAGACACGGGGCATGAGTGGGGGGTGGGTGGGAACAGGGGAGACACAGGGCATGAGCGGGGGATGGGGGGAACAGGGGAGACACAGGGCATGAGCGGTGGGGAACAGGGGAGAGCCGGGGCATGAGCAGGGGTTGGGGGGAGACATGGGGCATGCGCGGGGGGTGAGGGGGAACAGGGGAGACAAGGGGCATGAGCGAGAGGGAAAGGAAGTAGACACAGGGCATGAGCGGGGGGTGAGGGGGAACAGGGGAGACAAGGGGCATGAGCGAGAGGGAAAGGAAGTAGACACAGGGCATGAGCGGGGGTGAGGGAACATGGGATACACGGGGCATGAGCGGGGGGTGGGGGGAATGGGAGGGAGACATCGGGCATGAGCAGGGGGTGGGGTGCAACAGGGGAGACACGGGGCATGAGCGGGGGGATGGGGGGAACAGGAGGGAGACACAGGGCATGAGAGGGGGGTGGGGGGAAGCGAAGGGAGACACGGGGCAGGAGCGGGGGGTAACAGGGGAGACACGGCATGAGCGGGGGGTGGGGGGGAACAGGAGGGAGACACGGGGCATGAGTGGGGGGTGGGGGAGAACAAGAGGGAGACACGGGGCATGAGCGGGGGGTGGGGGGAACATGGGAGACACGGGACATGAGCGGGAGGTGTGGGGGAATGGGAGGGAGACACAGGGCATGAGCGGGGGATGGGGGAAAAGGAGGGATACACAGGGCATGAGCGGGGGGTGGGGGGGAACTGGGGAGACACGGGGCATGAGCGGGGGGTGCAAGGGAAAAGGAGGGAGACACGGGGGTGGGGGGAACAGGGGAGATACGGGGCATGAGCGGGGTGTGGGGGAAAAAGGAGGGAGACACGGGCATGAGCGGGGGTGGGGGGAACTGGGGAGACACGGGGCATGAGCGGGGGGTGCAAGGGAAAAGGAGGGAGACACGGGGGTGGGGGGAACAGGGGAGATACGGGGCATGAGCGGGGTGTGGGGGAAAAAGGAGGGAGACACGGGCATGAGCGGGGGTGGGGGGGAAAAGGGGAGAAAGGGGGCATGAGCGGGGGATGGGGGGGAAAGGAGGGAGAAACAGGGCATGAGCGGGGAGTGGGGTGAACAGGGGAGAGACACGGGGTATGAGCAGGGGATGGGAGAACAGGGGAGACACGGGGCATGAGCGGGGGGTGGGGGGAACAGGGGAGAGACACGGGGCATGAGCAGGGGGAACAGAGGAGAGACACGGGACATGAGCGGGGGGGAAAGGAGGGAGAAACAGGGCATGAGCGGGGAGTGGGGTGAACAGGTGAGAGACAAGGGGAATGAGCAGGGGATGGGGGGGAACAGGGGAGACACGGGGCATGAGCAGGGGGTGGGGGAACAGGGGAGAGACACGGGGCATGAGCAGGGGGAACAGGGGAGAGACACGGGGCATGAGCGGGGGAACAGGGGAGAGACACGTGGCATGAGCACGGGGTAACGCGCAGAGACATTGGGCATGAGCGGGGGGTGGGGCAACAGGAGGGAGACACATTTCATGAGCAGGGGGTGGGGGAACAGGAGGGAGACACAGAGCATGAGCGGGGGGTTGGGGGGAACAGGGGAGACACTGGGAATGAGTGGGGTGTGGGGGGAACACGAGGGAGACACGGGGCATGGGTGGGGGGAACACGAGGGAGACACGGGGCATGAGCGGGGGTGGGGTGCAACAGGGGAGACACGGGGCATGAGCGGGGGGATGGGGGGAACAGGAGGGAGACACAGGGCATGAGAGGGGGGTGGGGGGAAGCGAAGGGAGACACGGGGCAGGAGCGGGGGGTAACAGGGGAGACACGGCATGAGCGGGTTGTGGGGGGGAACAGGAGGGAGACACGGGGCATGAGTGGGGGGTGGGGGAGAACAAGAGGGAGACACGGGGCATGAGCGGGGGGTGGGGGGAACATGGGAGACACGGGACATGAGCGGGAGGTGTGGGGGAATGGGAGGGAGACACAGGGCATGAGCGGGGGATGGGGGAAAAGGAGGGATACACAGGGCATGAGCGGGGGGTGGGGGGGAACTGGGGAGACACGGGGCATGAGCGGGGGGTGCAAGGGAAAAGGAGGGAGACACGGGGGTGGGGGGAACAGGGGAGATACGGGGCATGAGCGGGGTGTGGGGGAAAAAGGAGGGAGACACGGGCATGAGCGGGGGTGGGGGGAACTGGGGAGACACGGGGCATGAGCGGGGGGTGCAAGGGAAAAGGAGGGAGACACGGGGGTGGGGGGAACAGGGGAGATACGGGGCATGAGCGGGGTGTGGGGGAAAAAGGAGGGAGACACGGGCATGAGCGGGGGTGGGGGGGAAAAGGGGAGAAAGGGGGCATGAGCGGGGGATGGGGGGGAAAGGAGGGAGAAACAGGGCATGAGCGGGGAGTGGGGTGAACAGGGGAGAGACACGGGGTATGAGCAGGGGATGGGGGAACAGGGGAGACATGGGGCATGAGCGGGGGGTGGGGGGACCAGGGGAGAGACACGGGGCATGAGCAGGGGGAACAGAGGAGAGACACAGGACATGAGCGGGGGGGAAAGGAGGGAGAAACAGGGCATGAGCGGGGAGTGGGGTGAACAGGTGAGAGACAAGGGGAATGAGCAGGGGATGGGGGGGAACAGGGGAGACACGGGGCATGAGCAGGGGGTGGGGTAACAGGGGAGAGACACGGGGCATGAGCAGGGGGAACAGGGGAGAGACACGGGGCATGAGCGGGGGAACAGGGGAGAGACACGTGGCATGAGCACGGGGTAACGCGCAGAGACATTGGGCATGAGCGGGGGGTGGGGCAACAGGAGGGAGACACAGGTCATGAGCAGGGGGTGGGGGAACAGGAGGGAGACACAGAGCATGAGCGGGGGGTTGGGGGGAACAGGGGAGACACTGGGAATGAGTGGGGTGTGGGGGGAACACGAGGGAGACACGGGGCATGAGTGGGGGTGGGGGGAACACGAGGGAGACACGGGGCATGAGCGGGGGTGGGGGCTACACGAGGGCGACACGGGGCATGAACGGGGGGTGGGGGGAACACGAAGGAGACACAGGCCATGAGCGGGGGTGGGGGGATACATGAAGGAGACACGGGGCATGAGCGGGAGGTGGGGGTAACACGAGGGAGACACGGGCATGAGCGCGGATGGGGGGTACACGAGGGAGACAAGGGGCATGAGCGGGGGTGGGGGGTAACACAAGGGAGACACAGGACATGAATGGAGGGTGGGGGATAACACGAGGGAGACACGGGGCATGAGCGGGGGGTGGGGGGTACAGTCAGACACAGGGCATGAGCGGGGGGTGGGGGGTACAGAAGGGAGACACAGGGCATGAGTGGGGGTGGGGATAACAGGGCAGACACAGGGCATGAGCGGAGGATGGGGGAACAGGGGAGACACGGGGCATGGGGGGAAATGGGAGGGAGACACGGGGCATGAGCAGGGGGTGGGGGGGAACAGAGGAGACATGGGCATGAGAGGAGGGTGGGGGAAAAGGAAAGATACACGGGGCATGGGTGGGGGAAACAGGGGAGAGACGGGGCATGAGCGGGGGGTGAGGGGAGACATGGGGCATGCGCGGGGGGTGGCGGGTACAGGGCAGACACGGGGCATGAGCGGGTGGTGGGGGGTACAGAAGGGAGACACAGGGCATGAGCATGGGGTGGGGGTAACAGGGCAGACACAGGGCATGAGAGGGGGTGGGGGGTGACATGAGGGAGACACAGGGCATGAGTGGGGGGTGGGGGGAACACGAGGGAGACACGGGGCATAAACGGGGGGTGGGGATAACACAAGGGAGACAGAGGGCATGAGCGGGGGGTTGGGGGTACAGGAGGGAGACACGGGGCATGAGCAGGGGGTGGGGGGAACAGGGCAGACACGGGGCATGAGCGGGGAGTGGGGGGAACAGGGCAGACACGGGGCATGAGCGGGGGGAGGGGGAACATGGGAGACACAGGGCATGAGTGGGGATGGGGGAAAAGGAGGGAGACACGGGCATGAGCGGGGGTGGGGGAAAAGGAGGGAGACACAGGGCATGAGCGGGGGGTGGGGGTACACGAGGGAGACACCGGGCATGAGCAGGGGTGGGGGGAACAAAAAGGAGACACGGGGCATGAGCGGGGGGTGGGGTAACACAAAGGAGACACAGGTGATTGGGGAACACGAGTGAGACAAGGGTCATGAGCGGGGGTCGGGGGGGTACACGAGGGAGACACGGGACATGAGCGGGGGATGGGGTAACACAAGGGAGACATGGGGCATGAGAAGTGGGAGGGGGTACACAAGGGAGGCACGGGGCATGAGCGGGGGTGGGGGATAACACGAGGGAGACACGGGCATGAGTGGGGGTGGGGCGAACAGGGATGACACGGGGCATGAGCGGGGGGTGGGGAGTAACACGAGGGAGACACGGGGCATGAGCGGGGGGTGTGGGAGCACGGGGGAGACACGGGGCATGAGCGAGGGGTGGGGGAACACGAGGGAGACATGGGGCATTAGCAGGGGGTGGGGGGAACACGAGGGAGACACGGGGCATGAGTGGGGGGGTGGGGGGAACAGGGGAGACACGGGGCATGGGCGGGGGTTGGGGGGAAAGAAGAGAGACATGGGGCATGAGCGGGGGGTGGGGGGAACGGGATGGAGACACAAGGCATGAGCGGAGGGTGGGGGGAACAGAGGAGACACGGGGCATGAGCGGGGGATGGGGGAAACATGGGAGACACGGGGCATAAGCAGGGGTGGGGGAAAAGGAGGGAGAAACAGGGCATGAGCGGGGGCTCTGGGGTACACGAGGGAGAAACGGGGCATGAGCAGGGGTGGGGGGAACACGAAGGAGACACGGGGCATGAGCGGGGGGTAGGGGGAACACGAGGGAGACACGGGGCATGAGTGGGGGTGGGGGAACACGAGGGAGACATGGGGCATTAGCAGGGGGTGGGGGGAACACGAGGGAGACACGGGGCATGAGCGGGGGGTGGGGGGAACAGGGGAGACACAGGGCAAGGGCGGGGGTTGGGGGGGAAAGAAGAGAGACACGGGGCATGAGCGGGGGTGGGGGGAACGGGATGGAGACACAAGGCATGAGCGGAGGGTGGGGGGAACAGAGGAGACACGGGGCATGAGCGGGGGATGGGGCAAACATGGGAGGCACAGGGCATGAGCGGGGGTGGGGGAAAAGGAGGGAGAAACAGGGCATGAGCAGGGGCTGTGGGGTACACGAGGGAGAAACGGGGCATGAGCAGGGGTGGGGGGAACACGAAGGAGACACGGGGCATGAGCGGGGGGTGGGGGGAACACGAGGGAGACACGGGGCATGAGTGGGGGTGGCGGGGAACATGAGGGAGACACGGGGCATGAGTGGGGGTGGGGGCTACACGAGGGAGACATGGGGCATGAGCGGGGGGTGGGGGGAACACGAAGGAGACATGGGGCATGAGCGGGGGTGGGGGATACATGAAGGAGACACGGGGCATTAGCAGGGGGTGGGGGGAACACGAGGGAGACACAGAGCATGAGAGCGGGTGCGGGGACAGGGCAGACACGGGGCATGGGGGGGTGGGGGGTAACACGAGGGAGACACGGGGCATGAGCGGGGGGTGGGGGAACACGAGGGAGACACGGCATGAGCGGGGGGTGGGGGAACAAGGGAGACATGGGGCATGAGTAGGGGGTCGGGGAACATGGGAGACACGGGGCATGAGCGGGGGGTGGGGGGTACAGAGCAGACACAGGGCATGAGCAGGGGGTGGGGGGAACACGAGGGAGACACGGGGCATGAGCGGGGGGTGGGGGAACACAAAGGAGACATGGGGCATTAGCGGGGGTGGGGGGAACACGAGGGAGACACGTGGAATGAGCAGGAGGTAGTGGATAACACGAGGGAGACACGGGGCATGAGCGGGGGTGGGGGAACACGAGGGAGACACAGGGCATTATTGGAGGGTAGGGGGAACACGAGGGAGACACGGGGCATGATTGGGGTGTGGGGGGAACACAACGAGACACGGGGCATGAGCGGAGGGTGGGGGGCAACAGGAGAGAGACACGGGGCATGAGCGGGGAGTGGGGGGTACACGAGGGAGACACGGGGCATAGTTGGGGGATGGGGAGAACAGGGCAGACATGGGGCATGAGCGGGGGTGGGGGGCAACACGAGGGAGACACGGGCATGAGCGGGGGGTGGGGGGAACAGCAGGGAGACACGGGGCATGAGTGGGGGGTACAGGAGTGTTAGGGAGAATTCTCTGTTTAGGCTGAATTTCCTAACCTAGTGAGTCCCCCAGCAGCTTTGTTGGATTTCTGGAGTTTGTTTTTTTCATCCTGCCAAGAGTGAGACTCTTTTCCTCCCACTCTTGGACATGATTTGTGGTATTTCTTTGAATGTTAATGTGTTCTATGGGCTATGGGGACTTTAACTCCATAGGTCCTCATGTGTTTTGCTATGTGTGTTACACAGCACCCTCCGTGCCGTAACACTGGGGTGTCCTAGGTGACCCCCACCATAGACTCCATACCCTATGACTGACTACTGTCTCCCAGGGAATGTAAAGTCACCATCGGCTTTACTAGACCTAAATTTACTAACAGAACCAGTACAACCATCCTATTGTGGACGTACTGGTAGGGGTAATTCGATTACCCCTGGGTCTGTTGTTCGACGGGGTACTGTCCCGTCCCCCCTCATCGAGTTTTGGCTGGTGGCAGTGGATACTACTTTTTATATTCGACCGCGAATATATTCCTATGGGATTTTCCCATTGTTCGCGGCTAATACTTTTCCACATTACCGCCGGTTTGTTCATTTAATATTAATCTACCGGTTGGTATTTTCTGCCAAAAACTCGGTTTTAAAATGGCGTATGTGTTCACCTCTGTAACTCCAAACCAAAGGTCGAGCCCTTTGTTCCACTTTTGGCGGGCTTCTGCACAGAAGCCTCCAAAAGTGGTGCCACTCTGTCTGGGTACCACAGGGGGTGTGGGAGGGGGTTTAGGCACCCTGTACCGAGTTACCTTGGGTACTCCGGTCACACTCTTGTGTGATTGGCCCAAGTGATGAGCCGCCCTGCTCACCACTTAGCATGTTTGAGTGACAGCTAGGCTGAGTGAATGGGGGTTTTCTGCATAAAAGCAGGGCTTTGGGGACTGGAACTTCAGAAGTCGCCACAGGACCTAAAGAATCTGACGAGGGTAAAGCTGAGCCGACCTGCAACGACAACACCACCGGTGGAGCCCTGCTGAAGCGACTCACCACTTCCCAACGACAGAGGAGATCTCCCTGCTGGAGAGTCTTCTTCCCTTTGACTGGTGGTTACAACCAGTCCCTTGCTTTTTCTTCGCTTCCAGGACGTCTAGTGGTCGAATTGCCCGTGCTGAGCACCCCAGCAACCGGATAGCCACTAAACCTTGTATCGCAACGAAAAGATGGTGCCTTGTGACTGAGCACTCCGTGGCTGGTCTCTTCCCTGGTGGTGCAACGATCTTCAACTTTCCTCTACGACGAGATCATCTCTTCTTCTGGCAAAGCCCCGACTTGCATCCACCACCAGGAACAACTGCCCCCGCCGGAGCTGTCTCTACACTCTCAAGGTACTGTGTCCGCCTGGCTGCCCTTGAAACGGTTAGCGTGAGGTGTCTTAATCCTTGCCTTTCCGCTGGGTCACCTCCAGACCTTCTTAACTTTTGTTCTAAAACTGGTCCAACCTTTCAGTGACATTTTGCTACAAAGACTTGAAGTGCATTTCCACTGTGGTATTTTTGGGACATACCGCCTTGCCTCTCTCCGAGTGGGCCTGGCCTCTGAACTTTGTGATCTACAGTAGACCCTGCCTTGCTTGCCATGAATTTGCTTCGTAAAAGTGTTGGTACTGAGCTGGTTTCATACCCTGCCTTTGTCTCTCCCTTTCTAACGAATACTAGAGTGCCATCTAGGTTAAAGCACTCACCTCTGTCTGCAAATAAGTGGTGTCTTTGAACCTAGACTTGTCGAAATATTGTTATGGGATTGATATATACTTATAGTAACTGTAATTGAAGTTGTTTGCCATATTAGTGCCAGTGTGTTTTTCGTAGATGTGTTTTTAAATAAATAACTATATGTCTTTACACCCAAGCTCTAATCAGTGTCTGCTTGTTCTACTGTGTAAATTGCCCTATCTTGTATACTCTAAATACTGCCTAACTCATCTTGAGAGAAGTCTGACTGCTCAGCCACAGCTGCCAGGTAAATCTGGGTGGTGCAGACTGCTACCAATTGGGTTTACTGCTAACTCCTGTAGACTTAAACATTTTGCAGTGGTCCAAGAGGGAACTGCACAGGTTTCTGCCTAACACTGGTGTACAGCGGTGGGATTTGTATCGAGTATACAGTTTAGAGTGCTTTTCAACACTTTAGGATAACTAACCACAAAGCTTAGCACTAAAAAGCAACTTTCTAAAAACATGTCTACTATGGAAGTTTACAGTCAAGAGTCCTTGTCAGGTGAAAATACTGAGAGTTTGAGAGCTCTCTGTAGACAAGAGAATCTTTCTGTAAGAGGCAAGAAAATAGAACTGATAGCAAGATTGCTGGAAAACCAAAGTCTGGGTACTGGTTCAGAGGAACCAACTTCTCCAGCAAATGTAGATAACAGTAATGGTGTTGATCTAAATCAAAGTTCTGATGATAGTGATGAAGAGGCTGAAGAGGAAGGAGAGACTAACGAAACTGTCTCCCCTGCCCCTCTGTCTGCCTTACCAGCTGTACCTACTGGGCCTATAGCAGGTCCCACACTAAGTCCTAAAGTCCTTGAACTAGAAAAAATGAAAATAGACTTGGAATTCAGAAGGATTACTGCTCAAACTGAACAGAAACACCAAGAAATGCAACAAATTCTTAGGCTCAGAGAAATGGAGCTCAAGCACGGGTTAGAAATGAAAAAGTTGTCTGTTGAAACTGCTTCTGTCTCTGGCTCCTCTAGAAGTTCCAGTCCCAAAAGACCCCGGATGCGTAAGGAATTAATTGGTATGTATGAACCAAAGTTGGATGTGTTGGATTGGCTGAGTTTGTTTGAGTATAATCATGGGCTCCAGAACGTCACAGGTAATGAGCTACTTACCTGGTTGTTCTCTAGTCTCCCCCCTGTTGCAACTGATGTGGTAATGGAGTTGGGGGAGGAGGATAGGAAAGAGTGTGAAAGTGTGAAACTAGCTTTGATAGCTAGATTTGGGAAGAACCCTTCCCAGTATCTTAAGAGGTTTAGATCCCTCAAAAAGCATGATGGTACCCCTTGGGCTACCTGGGTGAGTGAAGGGTTGGAAAACTTAGAGGGATGGATTAAGGGTTACAAGGTGAACACTTATGAGGGTATGAAGAATCTTTTTATGTTGGAGTCTATTTATGATGCCGTTCTCCTGATCTCAGACAGCACTTGGCTGATTCAAATGAATTGGATTCCAGGAAACTAGCTAAGGCTGCTGACTTGTGGGTTGCCAACAGGGCTACTCATAAGGATTCTGGGGCAACTCAGAAAAAGGATGAGGGAAAACAGCCTAAAAAAGACTCAAAGGAGAATTCTAATAACTCAAATTCCAAAGAGGGCCCCAAACAAAACCATAAGGGTAAGCCACAAGGAAAACCACAGCAGAATAGTGTACCTTCTGGTAACAAATCGGAGGGAGTCCAGAACAAGCCACCATTCCAGAAAGCATTTGGAAATTGCTTTGTTTGTGGCTCTACTGACCATGTGAAAGGAGATCCCAGATGCAAGGGTAAACCTTCAGGGGTCTAGCTTGTCTCCTTAGCCTTCGCTGCAGAGGAGGAAGTCCAAATGGCAAGTGGAAACTTTCTACTGCTGGCTGATGAACCCATTGGAGTCTCAGCCAGTGTTTCTTTAGTGTCTCTGGGGTTGTGGGAACAACAGAATTTAGATGTCTATAACTCTATCCCAGATAATACTAAAGAGTATTATAAGGACAGTGTCCAGGTGAATGGTCAGGAGACTCCTGCCATTAGGGACACTGGGGCCAGCATAACTGTGGTGGATTCATCTTTTTTTCAGGCTGAGGATGTTGCTAAGGCACCCAAACGCCTCACCAAGTTAGCTGGAGGGCCTGTGCAGATGCTTCCCCAATTACCAGTTCTCATCCAGTGTAATGACATGACTGTGAAGATACCTGTCAGCATACAAAGTGAGGTACCAGGACGAGTTCTATTGGGTAACGATTTAAAAACTCTCGGAGTTGTGTCTCATACCCCCAGACCTCCTAGTAAATGGTTACAGGAGCTAACCAGACCTGCAAGGGAGAGAACCATGAGAGGTACTCCCGAGGAGATGATGAAGAAGGATATCACTCCTGCTCCACTGGATTTGTCAGCTGCTGTCTCACATAAATCAGAAGCGAAAGGGAAACCTAAAACTTCTATACCGAAACCAGCAGCCAGCACTTCAGTGCAGCCAACAAGGACTTCCCCTCGGTTGTCCACAATTACACCCGTAACTCCCCCTCCAGCTGAGGCTGAGAGGGTGGTACAACCCTGTGTGGTAGAATTAGACTCTGAAGAAGAGCTAATGGAGGCCAGGAACCTATTGGAGATCTGGATCCTGTTGACCATCCTGAGCTGCAGTCTTTACTGGCAGAAGGTGGACCCAACATGGCAGACTTCAGTAAGGGACTGAGAGAATGTCCAACTCTGGAAGGTCTTCGCCACCAGGCAGAAGCTCAGGCTGAAGGGCAAGAGCCTGGGAAATACAGGTTGCACTGGGAAGATGGCCTCTTCTACAGTGAACCGACAGAGTCTGAACCTGGAGACTACAAACGACTTGTAGTACCCCAAGAGAACAGACAACAGTTCTTGCAGTTAGCCCATGAGATTCCTTTGGCTGGTCACTTGAGTTTCAAGAAGACTAAGGAAAGGCTCTAACTCTACTTTTATTGGCCAAAGATGGGGGCCGAAGTAGAAAAATACTGCAGGAGCTGCCACACCTGCCAGACCTTTGGTAAGGTTGGCTCCAAGAATGTGGCACCTTTAGTGACTCTCCCCGTTGTGGGAATCCCATTTGAGAGAGTAGGGATTGACATTGTTGGTCCCCTTGATCCTCCAACCTCCTCAGGCAACAGCTTTATACTTGTTGTAGTAGACCATGCTACTAGGTATCCTGAGGCCATTCCTATGAGGACTGTTACGGCTCCGGCTGTGGCTAAGGTCCTCCTTGGTATTTTTACCAGGGTCGTGTTCCCTAAGGAAGTAATATCTGCAAGGGGGTCAAACTTTATGTCCCACTACATGAAAGCCATGTGGAAAACCTGTGGAGTTACTTACAAGTTCTCAACAGCTTACGACCCACAAACCAATGGGTTGGTAGAACGTTTCAACCAAACCATGAAGAGCATGATAGGTGCTTTAGAGGAACCCCTTAAACGAAAGTGGGACCTTCTACTGCCATGCCTTCTCTTTGCTTATAGAGAAGTCCCTCAGGAGGGAGTAGGTTATTCTCCCTTTGAGCTTCTCTATGGTCATTTCGTCAGAGGTCCATTGGCCCTGATTAAGGAGGGGTTGGAGAGTGCTCCTTCCCCCAAGCCAGTCAGAGTGACTGACTACGTGTTAGGTCTCCGGAGGAGAATGTCACACATGATGGCAGAAGCAAGTGATAACTTGAAAGCTGGACAAGCATTGGTCAAGCACTGTCATGATCAAAAGGCTAACATGGTTGAGTTCACTCAAGACCAGCTAGTTCTCGTTATGATCCCAACAAGGCAGAGGGCCTTGCAAGACAAATGGTTGGGACCCTTCAGAGTTTTAGGTAAACTTGGAGAGGTCAACTATCTGGTGGACTTGGGCAATCCCAAGGAGGCTCCAACAGTCTTCCACACCAACCGACTCAAAGCGTATGTCTCGAGACCCGATGTAGGAGCGTTGCTTCTAGCATCATCAGAGGAAGAAGAAGAGAGTGAAGCTCTTCCTGATCTCCTCAGAGGCTTACCTTTAGACGAAAAGATTGAAGGAGTAAATCTCTCTTCAAATCTGACACCTGAGCAACAAGAAGAGTGCAAATCTATGTTGAATCAGTTTGCCTCTCTGTTCTCACTTTCACCAGGCTTGACCCCTTGGGGCGGGCATTACATACTCACTGGTGACTGTCTGCCAGTCAAAAGCAGAGGATACAGAATGTCAGAAAATGTAAGAACCCACATCAAAGGTGAGGTCAGCAAGATGCTTGATCTCGGGGTAATAGAGCCCTCTACTGGTCCATGGTCTAGCCCAGTTGTGTTAGTACCAAAGGCAGGATCTAAAGAACTTAGATTCTGTGTGGACTATAGAGCTCTTAATGCAGTCACCAAGACTGATGCCCACCCTTTGCCAAGAACAGATGAGTTGGTGGATAGACTTGGTTCAGCCAAGTTCCTCAGCACATTTGACTTGACGTCAGGCTATTGGCAAATAGCCCTGACAGACCATGCCAAGGAGAAAACTGCATTTTCTACCCCAGTTGGCTTATACCAGTTTAAGGTAATGCCTTTTGGATTGAAAAATGCCCCTGCTACATTTCAACGGATGGTAAACCAGGTTCTGAATGGGATGGAGGACGTCTGCATGGCATACTTGGATGACATAGCAGTGTTCAGCAATTCCTGGGAAGAACATGTAACCCACCTAAGAGATGTTTTGCAGGCTTTTGGACGAGCCAATCTGACCATAAAGGCGAGTAAATGCCAAATTGGACAGAGTAAGGTAGTCTATCTTGAACATGAGGTAGGAGGTGGAGAAATAAGGCCTTTGCTCAGTAAAATTGAAGCTGTGCAAAATTGGACAACACCTACTACTCAGACCCAGGTGAGAGCCTTCTTAGGTCTCAACGGGTATTACAGGAATTTCATTGAGAACTATGGGACCATAGCTTCTCCTCTGAATGTCATCTCCTCTCCAAAATTACCTAAGAAGGTTAGATGGAATGAGGAGTGCAATCAGGCCTTTGAAAACCTGAAAAAGGCTCTTTCCCAAGCCCCAGTACTCAAAGCTCCTGATTACCAACTAACTTTCATTGTGCAGACAGATGCTTCAAATGTAGGAATAGGTGCAGTACTCAGTCAACTGGATGGGAAAGGTAGGGAGCACCCTGTTTGCTTCATCAGCCGCAAGCTGAAGGATCCTGAAACAAGGTGGGCAACAATCGAAAGAGAGTGCTTTGCTATTGTGTGGGCTCTGAAGAAGTTTAGGCCATACTTGTATGGTTCTACTTTTGTCATTCAGACTGACCACCAACCCTTGAGATGGTTAATGCAAATGAAAGGGGAAAACCCAAAACTACTGAGATGGTCAATCTGCCTGCAAGGGTTTGATTTCACCATTGAGCACAAGTCAGGGTGTCACCACAAAAATGCTGATGGTCTCTCTAGGATGCATGTCATCGACTAGAGGTATGAGATTCATCCAGGAGTGGATTAAATCCTCCTGTCCCTTAGTCTGGGGGGGGGCGAGTGTTAAGGAGAATTCTCTGTTTAGGCTGAATTTCCTAACCTAGTGAGTCCCCCAGCAGCTTTGCTGGATTTCTGGAGTTTGTTTTTTTCATCCTGCCAAGAGTGAGACTCTTTTCCTCCCACTCTTGGACATGATTCGTGGTATTTCTTTGAATGTTAATGTGTTCTATGGGCTATGGGGTCTTTTACTCCATAGGGTCTCATGTGTTTTGCTATGTGTGTTACACAGCCCCCTCCGTGCAGTAAAACTGGGGTGTCCTAGAGGACCCCCACCATAGACTCCATACCCTGGGACTGACTACTGTCTCCCAGGGCCTGTAAAGTCACCATTGGCTTTACTAGACCTAAATTTACTAACAGAACTAGTACAAACCATCCTATTGTGGACGTACTGGTAGGGGTAATTCGATTATCCCTGGGTCTGTTGTTCGAGGGGGCACTGTCCCGTCCCCCCTCGTCGAGTTTTGGCTGGTGGCAGTGGACACTACTTTTTATATTCAACTGCGAATATATTCCTATGGGATTCTTCCCATTGTTCGAGGTTAATACTTTTTCACGTTAGTCTCTAACATACCGCCGGTTTATTTGTCTTAAATAAATCCACCGGTTGGTATTTTCTGCCAGAACTCGGTTTTTTAAAATGGCGTATGTGTTCGCCTCTGTAACTCCGAACCAAAGATTGAGCCCTTTGTTCCACTTTTGGCGGGCTTCTGCACAGAAGCCCTCCAGAGTGGTGCCATTCTGTCTGGGTACCACAGGGGGTGTGGGAGGAGGTTTAGGCACCCTGGACCGAGTTACCTTGTCAACTCAAGTCGCACTCTGGTGTGA
Source organism: Ambystoma mexicanum (assembly GCF_040938575.1). NCBI lineage: Eukaryota > Metazoa > Chordata > Amphibia > Caudata > Ambystomatidae > Ambystoma > Ambystoma mexicanum. The sequence goes on along the minus strand of NC_090941.1, from coordinate 107,990,811 downwards.
TTGGCCCAAGTGGTGAGCCGTCCCGCTCACCACTTAGCATGTTTGATTGACAGCTAGGCTGAATGAATGGAGGTTTTCTGCATAAAAGCAGGGCTTTTGGGACTGGAACTTCAGAAGTCACCACAGGACCTAAGAATCCAACGAAGGTAAAGTTGAGCCGACCTGCAACGACGACACCTCCGGTGGATCCCTGCTGAACCGACTCACCACTTCCCAACGACAGAGGAGATCTCCCTGCTGGAGAGTCTTCTTCCCCTGACTGGTGGGAACAACCAGTCCCTTGCTTTTTCTTCGCTTCCAGGACGTCTAGTGGTCGAATTGCCCGTGCTGAGCACCCCGGCAACCGGATAGCCACTAACCACTGTACTGCGACCAGAAGGTGGTGCCTTGTGACGGAGCACTCCGCGGCTGGTCTCTTCCCTGGAGGTGCAACGATCTTCAACTTTCCGCTACGACGAGATCATCTCTTCTTCCGGCAAAGCCCCGACTTGCATCCACCACCAGGAACAACTGCCCCCGTCTGAGCTGTCTCTTCACTTTCAAGGTACTGTGTCCGCCTGGCTTCCCTTGAAACGGTTAGCGTGAGGTGTCTTAAATCCTTACCTTTCCATTGGGTCGCCTCCAGACCTTCTTAACTTTTGTTCTAAAACTGGTCCAACCTTTCTGTGACATTTTGCTACAAAGACTTGAAGTGCATTTTCACTGTGATACTTTTGGGACATACCGCCTTGCCTCTCTCCGAGTGGGCCTGGCATCTGAACTTTGCGAACTACAGTAGACCCTGCCTTGCTTGTCTTGCATTTGCTTCGTAAAAGTGTTGGTACTGAGTTGGTTTCATACCCTGCCTTTTTCTCTCCCTTTCTAACGAATACTAGAGTGCCATCTAGGTTAAAGCATTCACCTCTGTCTGCAAATAAGTGGAGCCGTTGAACCTAGACTTGTCGAAATATTGAATGGGATTGATATATACTTATAGTAACTGTGATTGAAGTTGTTTGCCATATTAGTGCCAGTGTATTTTTCATAGATGTGTTGTTAAATAAATAATTATATATCTTTACACCCAAGCTCTGATCCGTGTCTGCTTGTTCTACTGTGTAAATGGCCCATCTTGTATACTCCAAATACTGCCTAACTCGTCTTGAGAGAAGACTGACTGCTCAGCCACAGCTACCAGGTAAATCTGGGTGGTGCAGACTGCTACCAATTGGGTTTACTGCTAACTCCTGTAGACTTAAACTTTTTGCAGTGGTCCCAGAGGGAACTGCACAGGTTTCTGCCTAACAGGGGGAAAGAAGAGAGACACGGGGCATGAGCAGGGGGTGGGGGGAAAGAAGAGAGACACGGGGCATGAGCAGGGAGTGGGGGGAAAGAAGAGAGACACGGGGCATGAGCGGGGGGTGGGGGGAAAGAAGAGAGACACTGGCATGAGCGGGGGATGGGAGTGGAAAGAAGAGAGACACGGGGCATGAGCAGGGGATGGGGGGAACGGGAGGGAGACACAAGGCATGAGTGGGGGGTGGGGGGAACAGGGGAGACACGGTGCATGAGCGGGGGTGGGGGGAACAGCGGAGACACGGGGAATGAGCGGGGGGTGGGGAGGGAACAGGGGAGACACGGGGCATGAGCGGGGGTGGGGGGAACATGGGAGACACAGGGCATGAGCGGGGCGTGGGGGGAACAGGGGAGACACGGGGCATGAGCGGGGGTTGGGGAACATGGGAGACACGGCACATGAGCAGGGGGTGGGGGAACATGGGAGACATGGGGCATGAGCGGGGGTTGGGGGGAACGGGAGGGAGACACAGGGCATGAGCGGGGGGTTGGGGGGAACAGGGGAGATACGGGGCATGAGCGGGGGTTGGGGGAAAGAAGAGAGACAAGGGGCATGAGTGGGGGATGGGGGGAAAGAAGAGACATGGGGCATGAGCAGGGGGGTGGGGGGAATGGGAGGGAGACACAAGGCATGAGCGTGGGGTGGGGGGAACAGGTGAGACAGGGGGCATGTGTGGGGGATGGGGGAACATAGGAGACAAAGGGCATGAGCGGGGGTGGGGGAAAAGGAGGGAGACACTGGGCATGAGCTGGGGTGGGGGGAACACGAAGGAGACATGGGGCATGAGCAGGGGTGGGGGAACAAGAGTGAGACACAGGGCATGAGTGGGGGGTGGGGGGTAGACGAGGGAGACACGGGACATGAGCGGGGGGTGGGGGGTAAAGCAAGGGAGACACGGGGCATGAGCGGGAGGTGGGGGGTACACGAGGGAGACTTGGGGCATGAGCGGGGGTGGGGGAACAGGGCAGACACGGGGCATGAGCGGGAGGTGGGGGGTACAGGAGGGAGACACGGGGCATAAGCGGGGGGTGGGTGGGTACAGGAGGGAGACACGGGGCATGAGCGGGGGGTGGGGGGAAAAGGGCAGACACGGGGCATGAGCGGGGGGTGGGGGTAACATGAGGGAGACACAGGGCATGAGCAGGGGGTGGGGAGAACATGAGGGAGACACGGGGCATGAGCATGGGGTGGGGGTACAGGAGCGAGACACGGGGCATGAGCGGGGGGTAGGGGGAACAAGGCAGACACAGGGCATGAGCGGGGGTGGGGGGTAACACGAGGGAGACACGGGGCATGAGCGGGGGGTGGGGGGAACACGAGGGAGACACGGGGCATGAGCAGGGGTGGGGGGAACACGAGGGAGACACGCGGCATGAGCGGGTGTTGGGGATAACACGAGGGAGACACAGGGAATGAGCGGGGGTGGGGGGAACAGGGCAGACACGGGGCATTACCGGGGGTTGGGGGTAACATGAGAGAGACACGGGCATGAGCGGGGGGTGGGGGGAACACGAGGGAGACACGTGGCATGAGTGGGGGATGGGGGAACAGGGCAGACACGGGGCATGTGCGGGGTGGGGAGCAACACGAGGGAGACACGGGGCATGAGCGGGGGTGGGGGGAACAGGGCAGACACGGGGCATGAGCGGGGGTTGGGGGGAAAGAAGAGAGACACGGCTCATGAGCAGGGGGTGGGGGAAAGAAGAGAGACACGGGGCATGAACGGGAGGTGGGGGGAAAGAAGTGAGACACTGGCATGAGCGGGGGGTGGGAGTGGAAAGAAGAGAGACACGGGGCATGAGCAGGGGGTGGGGGGAACGGGAGGGAGACACAAGGCATGAGCGGGGGGTGGGGGGAACAGGGGAGACACGAGGCATGAGCGGGGGGTGGGAGGGAACAGAGGAGACACGGGGCATGAGCGGGGGTGGGGGGAACATGGGAGACATGGGGCATGAGCCAGGGCTGGGGGGAACAGGGGAGACATGGGGCATGAGCGGGAGGTGGGGGAACATGGGAGACCCGGCGCATGAGCAGGGGGTGGGGGAACATGGGAGACATGGGGCATGAGCGGGGGGTGGGGGGAACGGGAGGGAGACACAGGGCATGAGCGGGGGGGTGGGGGGAACAGGGGAGATATGGGGCATGAGCGGGGGGTGGGGGGAAAGAAGAGAGACAAGGGGCATGAGTGGGGGATGGGGGAAAGGAGACACGGGGCATGAGCAGGGGGGGTGGGGGGGAACGGGAGGGAGACACAAGGCATGAGCGGGGGAGACAGGGTGCTGTGTGGGGGATCGGGGAACATGGGAGACACAGGGCATGAGCGGGGTGGGGGAAAAGGAGGGAGACACTGGGCATGAGCGGGGGTGGGGGGTACATGAGGGAGACTGTGCATGAGCGGGGGTGGGGGGAACATGAAGGAGACACGGGGCATGAGCAGGGGTGGGGGGAACAAGAGTGAGACACGGGGCATGAGTGGGGGGGTACACGAGGGAGACACGGGACATGAGCGGGGGGTGGGGGTAAAGCAAGGGAGACATGGGGCATGAGCGGGAGGTGGGGGGGTACACGAGGGAGACTCGGGTCATGAGCAGGGGGTGGGGGAACAGGGCAGACACAGGGCATGAGCGGGGGGTTGGGGGTACAGGAGGGAGACACGGGGCATGAGCAGGGGGTGGGGGGAACAGAGCAGACACGGGGCATGAGCGGGGGTGGGGGTAACATGAGGGAGACACGGGGCATGAGCAGGGGGTGGGGGGAAACACGAGGGAGACACAGGGCATGAGCGGGGGGTGGGCGGTACAGGAGGGAGACACGGGGCAAGAGCGGGGGGTAGGGGGAACAGGGCAGACATGGGGCATGAGCAGGGGGTGGGGGGTAACACGAGGGAGACACGGAGCATGAGCGAGGGGTAGGGGGAACACGAGGGAGACACGGGGCATGAGCAGGGGTGGGGGGAACATGAGGGAGACACGCAGCATGAGCGGGGGTTGGGGATAACACGAGGGAGACACAGGGCATGAGCGGGGGTTGGGGGGAACAGGGCAGACATGGAGCATGAGCGGGGGGTGGAGGGTAACACGAGGGAGACACGGGGCATGAGCGGGGGGTGGGGGGAACATGAGGGAGACACAGACATGAGCAGGGGTGGGGGGCAACGGGAGAGAGACACGGGGCATGAGCGGGTGGTGGGGGGTACACGAGGTAGACACGTGGCATGAGTGGGGAATGGAGGGAACAGAGCAGACACGGGGCATGAGCGGGGTGGGGGGCAACACGAGGGAGACACGGGGCATGAGCGGGGGTGGGGGGAACAGGGCAGACACGGGGCATGAACGGGGGGTGGGGGAAAAGGAGGGAGACATGGGGCATGAGCGGGGGGTGGGGGGAACAAGGGAGACACGGAGCATGAGCGGGGTTTGGGGGGAACAGGGGAGACATGGGGCATGAGCGGGTGGTGGGGGGAAAGAAGAGAGACAAGGGGCATGAGTGGGGGGTGGGGGGAAAGAAGAGAGAAACGGGGCATGAGCAGGGGGTAAAGGGGGAAAGAAGAGAGACCTGGGGCATGAGCGGGGGGTGGGGGGGAACGGGAGGGAGACACAAGGCATGAGCGGGGGGTGGGGGGACAGGGGAGACACGGGGCATGAGCGGGGTGGGGGGAACAGGAGAGGCACGGGGCATGAGCAGGGGGTGGAGGGAATGGGAGGGAGACACAAGGCATGAGCGGGCGGTGGGGGGAACAGGGGAGACATGGGGCATGAGCGGGGGTGGGGGGAACAGGGCAGACACGGGGCATGAGCGGGAGTGGGGAGGGAATGGGAGGGAGACACGGGGCTTGAGCAGGGGGGTGGGGGGAACAGGGGAGACACGGGCATGAGCGGGGGTTGGGGGGAAGAAGAGAGACACGGGGCATGAGCGGGGGATGGGGGGAAGAAGAGAGACACGGGGCATGATTGGGGGGTGGGGGGGAAGGAAGGGAGACATGGGGCATGAGCAGGGGATGGGGGAACGGGATGGAGACACAAGGCATGAGCAGGGTTTGGGGCAACAGGGTAGACACGGGGCATGAGCAGGGGGTGGGGGGAACAGGGGAGATACAGGGCATGAGCAGGGGGTGGGGGGTAACACGAGGGAGACACGGTGCATGAGCGTGGGGTGGGGGGAAAACGAGGGAGACATGGGGCATGAGCAGGGGTGGGGGGAACACGAGGGAGATACGCGGCATGAGCGGTTGGTTGGGGATAACACGAGGGAGACACAGGGCATGAGGGGGGGTGGGGGTAACACGAGGGAGATACGGGGTTTGAGCGGGGGGTGGGGGGACCACGAGGGAGACACAGACATGAGCGGGGGTGGGGGGCAACAGGAGAGAGACATGGGGCATGAGTGGGGGGTGGGGGGGTACACGAGGTAGACACGTGGCATGAGTGGGGGATGGGGGAACAGGGCAGACACGGGGCATGGGCGGGGTGGGGGCAACACGAGGGAGACACGGGTCATGAGCGGGGGTGGGGGGAACAGGGCAGACATGGGGCATGAACGGGGGTGGGGAAAAAGGAGGGAGACACGGGGCATGAGCGGGGGTTGGGGGGAACAAGGGTGACATGGAGCATGAGCAGGGGTGGGGGAACAGGGGAGACATGGGGCATGAGCGGAGGGTGGGGGCGAAAGAAGAGAGACACGGGGCATGAGCAGGGGGTTGGGGGAACAAGGGTGACACGGAGCATGAGCGGGAGTCGGGGGAACAGGGCAGACACGGGGCATGAGCGGGGGGTGGGGGGACACTGGGCATGAGCGGGGTAGGGTGGAACAGGGGAGACAGGGCATGAGCGGGGGTGGAGGGAATGGGAGGGAGACACAAGGCATGAGCGGGGGTGGGGGGAACAGGGGAGACATGGGGCATGAGCGGGGGTGGGGGGAACAGGGCAGACATGGGGCATGAGTGGGAGTGGGGAGGGAACGTGAGGGAGACACAGGGCTTGAGCAGGGGGGTGGGGGGAACAGGGGAGACACGGGGCATGAGCGGGGGTTGGGGGGAAGAAGAGAGACAAGGGGCATGAGCAGGGGGTGGGGGGGAAAGAAGGGAGACATGGGGCATGAGCAGGGGATGGGGGAACGGGATGGAGACACAAGGCATGAGCAGGGTTTGGGGGAACAGGGTAGACATGGGACATGAGCAGGGGGTGCGGGGAACAGGGGAGACACGGGGCATGAGCGGGGGTGGGGTGAACAGGGGGACACGGGGCATTAGCGGGGGGTGGGGGACGGGAGCAAGATACGGGACCTGAACTTACAGTGTGCAGGCCGCAGGTCCCGCTCCTCGGCCCTCCGCAGGCCCCAGTGTGGCGATGGCGTGAGCGGGGGTTGAGGAACAGGAGGGAGACACGGGCATGAGATGGGGTGGGGGGACAGGAGGGTGACACGGGGCATGAGCGGGGGTGGGGGGGACAGGATGGAGACACGGGGCATGAGCGGGGGATGCGGGGAATGAGAGGAAGTCACAGGCATGAGTGGGGTGGTGGAACGGGAGGAAGACACGGGCCTGAGCTTACTATGCAGGCTGCAGATCCCACTCCTCAAACGACAAACAAAGATGGCGGGCGTCTCTAAAAATACGACGCACTGCACGCTTCACCGCAGCCAATGGGAGGGCACGTCAGATGTCCGCGGACATCAAGCAAGTCTCTCACCCAATCCCCGTTCTGTCCGTGGAGCAAACAGGGAGGTCTGTCCGCAGACTGAACACATATATCACTATTTTTTTGGGACCTACATTTTGGTCATTTTTTAAAAAACTACTGGACGGATTTTCACCAAATTTGCAAAAGCACGCTTTCGGGACCAAGCCGCTGCTCCTGGTCCAAATTTGGTAAAAATCCGTCCAGCGGTTTGGGCTGTAGGCATGAGAAAAGTTTTTCCCCCATTCAGTCTATGGGAAAAAAAGAAGTTTTGGGACCCCCCTTATAACTTTGCCCCCCCTGGACGAATCCTCACCAAAATTCAGAGTGGGCGATATACCTTTTTTGCAAACTTTGGTGAGGATTTGTCGAGGAAGAGCGAAGTTATAAGTCGCCCAAAAAGTGCTCTTCCTATGGAAACTGCAACTTAACCATAACTACATGGCCACGGTACATATATATATATATATATATATTCAGTGAAAAAACTTTGTCAAAGGGACGTTATGTTTCCAAGTAAAACCGAAAAACCCCTGAAATTCGCCAGTCATGGTAAGCTAAGCAACCATAACTCGCACCACCACCGTGCACTGCTAAGACTAACACCCAGGACATCAAAGATGACATCACAAATGTCATTGATGACATCACTGATGACATCACATGTGTATGTACTTTTCATGAAATATGTGTACAAGGGATTCTTATTATAATGTTGCAAAACAAGTGTCAAGGAACATTGCAATAAATATCATACCCTAATTCGTGCATTGAACGATGCATTGATATAAATAGCATTCTATTATGGGGTTCTATCTAGTATACTAAGCTACTCATACAGAAACATAACATTGTGTGCAGCGTACAAGATGAAGGTATAATATTCGTAATGTTAATATGTTGAATAATGAAATGATAATTGTTTTCTTAATAGATTTTTGTGTACTGTGAAATATGTAATAAGTAGCTAATAAAACACATGTATTACATAATTGCATTACTATAGACAAAACACAAAGACACAAGAACACATACCAATATGGGTATATACAGGGAAAGTGAAGTTAGCAAAATAGCACAAGTAGTAGCAGAAACAATTCATAACTTAACTGATTATTTTCATGCAAATAAATGATTGCTCTGTTTCAAAGCTGCTATTTACCCTATGTATATGCATCACTTGATGTGATTGGACCCTAAGGAAAGTAGTGTGAGTACAATGTATACAAATATGACCATATGCAGGGAAAGTACTGCCATAAAAAAAAAACAGAACTATCAGAAAGTGCTCATTAGTCTATTGATTATCTTTATGCACAAAAAGGATTGCTGTCGTTCAAGCTTGTGTCTTCCCGTATGTAAATGTTTCATATGATGTGACTGGACTCTAGGGGAATTACTGTAAGAACCTACTTGAAGGATACGTCTACAAATAAAATAAAATGTTTAGTTTCTGACTGTTACTGAAGAAAACCATGTGGCCTAGATATGTCAGCAAAAGAAAAAAGAGTGAGCCAGACATGTGATGTCATCAGTGATGTCATCAATGACATTTGTGATGTCATCTTTGATATCCTGGGTGTTAGTTTTAGCAGTGCACGGTGGTGGTGCGAGTTATGGTTGCTTAGCTTACCATAACTGGCGAATTTCAAGGGTTTTTCGGTTTAACTTGGAACCATAATGTCCCTTTGACAAAGTTTTTTCACTGAATTTCATAGGTTTTTAGTAGCGCAACTTAACCATAACGTCCCTTTAACAAAGTTTTTTCATTGAATTTCATAGGTTTTTATTAGTGCAACTTAACCATAACGTCCCTGTAACACATTTTTTTTTACTGAATTTTATAGGTTTTCATTAGTGCAACGTCACCATAACATCCTTTTCAATAGATGAAGACCACTAGCATCTTAACCCCGGGTGGTAAAAAAAAAGATTTTCCTTCCTACACCGGGTAGGAAGGAAAATCTTTTACCAAGATGGCCACCATGGAAAGGGAAGGCGAGGTGTATGAAGAGAACACAACAGGGCATGAGCGGGGGGTGGAGGGGGAACAGGGGAGACACATGGGCATGAGCGGAGGGTGAGAGGGAACAGGGAACAAATGGGGCATGAGCAGGGGGTGGGGGGAAAAGGAAGGAAACACGAGGCATGAGTGGGGGTGGGGAACACGAGAGAGACACAGGGCATGAGCAGCGGGTGGGGCAGGGGAGACACGGGGCATGAGCGGGGGGTGGGGAGGAACACAATGGAGACACGGGGCATGAGCGGGAGTGTGGGGAGGAACAGGGGGAGACACGGGGCATGAGTGGGGGGTGGGGGGGAACAGGGGAGACACGGGGCATGAGCAGGGGGTGGGGAAAAAGGGCACACACGGGGTATGCACGGGGGGTTGGGGAACAGGGTACACACAGGGCATGAGGGCGGGGTGTGGGGAACAGGGCACACACGGGGCATGAGCGGGGGTGGGGGGAACAGGGCACACATGGGGCATGAGCGGGGGATGGGGGGAACAGGGCACACACAGGGCTTGAGCGGGGGGTGGGAGAACAGGGCACATGTGGGGCATGAGCAGGGGTTGGGGGAATAGGGCACACGTGGGGCATGAGCGGGGGTGGGGGGGAAAGGAGAGAGACACGGGGCATGAGCGGGGGGTGGGGAGAACACGAGAGACACACGGGGCATGAGCATGGGGTGGGGGGAAGGGGAGAGACACACGGGGCATGAGGGGGGTGGGGGGAAAGGAGGGAGACACAGGGCATGAGCAGGGGGTGGGGGGAAGGGGAGAGACACGGGGCATGGGTGGGGGGTAACACAAGGGAGACACGGGGCATGAGCGGGTGGTGGGGGGGTAACATGAGGGAGATACGGGGCATGAGCGGGGGGATGGGGGGTAACATAAGGGAGACACGGGGCATGAGCGGGTGGTGGGGGGTAACCCAATGGAGACACGGGGCATGAGAGGGGGTGGGGGGTAACAGGGGAGACAGGTCATGAGCGGGGGTGGGCGGGAACAGGGGAGACACTTGGCATGAGCGGGGAGTGGGGGAAGGGGAGAGAGGAGAGAGACACGGGGCATGAGCGGGGGTGGGGGGAAGGGGAGAGACACACGGGGCATGAGCGGGGGGAAGGGGAGAGAGACACGGGGCATGAGCGGGGGGTGGGGGGAAGGGGAGAGAGACATGGGGCATGAGCGGGGCATGGGGGGAAGGGGAGAGAGACACGGGCATGAGCGGGGGTGGGGGGGAAGGGGAGAGCGACACGGGCATAAGCAGCAAGTGAGGGGTAACAGGGGAGACAGGGCATGCGTGGGGGGTAACACAAGGGAGACACAGGGCATGAGTGGGGGGTGGGGGGGTAACACGAGGGAGACACGGGGCATGAGCGCGGGTGGGGGGTAACACAAGGGAGACACGGGGCATGAGCAGGGTGTGGGGGGTAACACAAGGGAGACACGGGGCATGAGCTGGGGGTGGGGGGTAACACAAGGGAGACACGGGGCATGAGCGGGGGGTGGGGGGTAACAGGGGAGACAGGTCATGTGCGGGGGTGGGGGGAACAGGTGAGACACGGGGCATGAGTGGGGGGTGGGGGGAAACGAGGGAGACACGGGGCATGAGCGGGGGTGGGGGGAAGGGGAGAGACACACGGGGCATGAGCGGGTGGTAGGGGGAAGGAAAGAGACACACAGGGCATGAGCAGGGGGTGGGGGAAAGGGGAGAGACACACGGGGCTTGAGCGGGGGGTGGGAGGGAAGGGGAGAGAGACACAGGGCATGAGCGGGAGGTGGGGGGAAGGGGAGAGAGACACGGGGCATGAGCGTGGGTGTGGGGGGAAGGGTAGATACATGGGGCATTAGCGGTGGTGGGGGGTAACACAAGGGAGACACGGGGCATGAGCGGGGGGTGGGGGGTAACACAAGGGAGACACGGGGCATGAGCGGGGGGGTGTGGGGGTAACACAAGGGAGACACTGGGCATGAGCGGGGGTGGGGGGTAACAGGGGAGACAGGTCATGAGCAGGGGGTGGGGGGGAACAGGGGAGACACGGGGCATGAGCAGGGGGTGGGGGAAGTGGAGAGAGACACGGGGCATGGGAGGGGGGAAGGGGAGAGAGACACAGGGTATGAGTGGGAGGTGGGGGGAAAGGGAGAGACACACGGGGCATGAGCGGGGGGTGGGGGGAAGGGAATAGAGACACGGGACATGAGCGGGGAGTGGGGGGAAGGGGAGAAACATGGGGCATTAGCGGGGGTGGGGGGAGGGGAGAGACACGGGGCATGAGCGGAGGGGTGGGGGGAAAGGAGGGAGACAGGAGGCATGAGCGGGGTGGGGGGAAGGTGAGAGACACACGGGGCATGAGCGGAGGGGTGGGGGGAAGGGGAGAGAGACACAGGGCATGAGCGGGAGGTGGGTGGGAACAGGGGAGACACGGGGCATGAGCGGGGGTGGGGGGAAGTGGATAGAGACACGGGGCATGAGCAGGGGGTGGGGGGAACAGTAGGGAGACACGGGAATGAGCGGGGGGAAGGGGAGAGACACATGGGGCATGGGCAGGGGGTGGGGTGTAGGGGAGAGAGACACGGGGCATGAGAGGGGGGTAGGAGGGAAGGGGGGAGACACACGGGGTATGAGAGGGGGTTGGGGGAAGCGGAGAGACACACAGGGCATGAGCATGGGGTAGGGGAAGGGGAGGGACACACGGGGCATGAGTGGGGGTGGAGGGAAGGGGAGAAACACAGGGCATTAGCGGGGGGTGGGGGGAGGGGAGAGACACACGGGGCATGAGCGGGGGGTGGGAGAAAGGAGGGAGACAGGGGGCATGAGCGGGGGGTGGGGGATGGTGAGAGACACACGGGGCAGGAGCGGGGGGTGGGGGAAGGGGAGAGACACACGGGGCATGAGCAGGGGGTTGGGAGAAGGGGAGAGACACACGGGGCATGAGCATGTGGCCTAGATATGTCAGCAAAAGAAAAAAGAGTGAGCCAGACATGTGATGTCATCAGTGATGTCATCAATGACATTTGTGATGTCATCTTTGATATCCTGGGTGTTAGTTTTAGCAGTGCACGGTGGTGGTGCGAGTTATGGTTGCTTAGCTTACCATAACTGGCGAATTTCAAGGGTTTTTCGGTTTAACTTGGAACCATAATGTCCCTTTGACAAAGTTTTTTCACTGAATTTCATAGGTTTTTAGTAGCGCAACTTAACCATAACGTCCCTTTAACAAAGTTTTTTCACTGAATTTCATAGGTTTTTAGTAGCGCAACTTAACCATAACGTCCCTTTAACAAAGTTTTTTCATTGAATTTCATAGGTTTTTATTAGTGCAACTTAACCATAACGTCCCTGTAACACATTTTTTTTTACTGAATTTTATAGGTTTTCATTAGTGCAACGTCACCATAACATCCTTTTCAATAGATGAAGACCACTAGCATCTTAACCCCGGGTGGTAAAAAAAAAGATTTTCCTTCCTACACCGGGTAGGAAGGAAAATCTTTTACCAAGATGGCCACCATGGAAAGGGAAGGCGAGGTGTATGAAGAGAACACAACAGGGCATGAGCGGGGGGTGGAGGGGGAACAGGGGAGACACATGGGCATGAGCGGAGGGTGAGAGGGAACAGGGAACAAATGGGGCATGAGCAGGGGGTGGGGGGAAAAGGAAGGAAACACGAGGCATGAGTGGGGGTGGGGAACACGAGAGAGACACGGGGCATGAGCAGCGGGTGGGGGGAACAGGGGAGACACGGGGCATGAGCAGGGGGTGGGGAGGAACACGAGGGAGACACGGGGGATGAGCGGGGGGTGGGGGAAAAAGGGCACACACAGGGCATGAGCGGGGGTGGGGGGAACAGGGTGCACACAGGGCATGAGGGCGGGGTGTGGGGAACAGGGCAAAGACGGGGCATGAGCGGGTGGTGGGGGGAACAGGACACACACGGGGCATGAGCGGGGGGTGGGGGGAACAGTGCACATGTGGGGCATGAGCAGGGGTTGGGGGAATAGGGCACACACGGGGCATGAGCAGGGGTGGGGGGAAAGGAGAGAGACACGGGGCATGAGCGGGGGGTGGGGGGAACACGAGGGAGACACGGGGCATGAGCGGGGGGGTAACAGGAGGGAAACACGGGGCATGAGCGGGGATGGGGGAACACGAGAGAGACACAGGGCATGAGCAGCGGGTGGGGCAGGGGAGACACGGGGCATGAGCGGGGGGTGGGGAGGAACACAATGGAGACACGGGGCATGAGCGGGAGTGTGGGGAGGAACAGGGGGGAGACACGGGGCATGAGTGGGGGGTGGGGGGGAACAGGGGAGACACGGGGCATGAGCAGGGGGTGGGGAAAAAGGGCACACACGGGGTATGCACGGGGGGTTGGGGAACAGGGTACACACAGGGCATGAGGGCGGGGTGTGGGGAACAGGGCACACACGGGGCATGAGCGGGGGTGGGGGGAACAGGGCACACATGGGGCATGAGCGGGGGATGGGGGGAACAGGGCACACACAGGGCTTGAGCGGGGGTGGGAGAACAGGGCACATGTGGGGCATGAGCAGGGGTTGGGGGAATAGGGCACACATGGGGCATGAGCGGGGGTGGGGGGGAAAGGAGAGAGACACGGGGCATGAGCGGGGGGTGGGGAGAACACGAGAGACACACGGGGCATGAGCATGGGGTGGGGGGGAAGGGGAGAGACACACAGGGCATGAGGGGGGTGGGGGGAAAGGAGGGAGACACAGGGCATGAGCAGGGGGTGGGGGGGAAGGGGAGAGACACGGGGCATGGGTGGGGGGTAACACAAGGGAGACACGGGGCATGAGCGGGTGGTGGGGGGGTAACATGAGGGAGATACGGGGCATGAGCGGGGGGATGGGGGGTAACATAAGGGAGACACGGGGCATGAGCGGGTGGTGGGGGGTAACCCAATGGAGACACGGGGCATGAGAGGGGGTGGGGGGTAACAGGGGAGACAGGTCATGAGCGGGGGTGGGCGGGAACAGGGGAGACACTTGGCATGAGCGGGGAGTGGGGGAAGGGGAGAGAGGAGAGAGACGAGGGGGGAAGGGGAGAGACACGGGGCATGAGCGGGGGGAAGGGGAGAGAGACACGGGGCATGAGCGGGGAGTGGGGGGAAGGGGAGAGAGACATGGGGCATGAGCGGGGCATGGGGGGAAGGGGAGAGAGACACGGGCATGAGCGGGGGTGGGGGGGAAGGGGAGAGCGACACGGGCATAAGCGGCAAGTGAGGGGTAACAGGGGAGACAGGGCATGCGTGGGGGGTAACAAGGGAGACACGGGGCATGAGTGGGGGGTGGGGGGGGTAACACGAGGGAGACACGGGGCATGAGCGCGGGTGGGGGGGTAACACAAGGGAGACACGGGGCATGAGCAGGGTGTGGGGGGGTAACACAAGGGAGACACGGGGCATGAGCTGGGGGTGGGGGGTAACACAAGGGAGACACGGGGCATGAGCGGGGGGTGGGGGGTAACAGGGGAGACAGGTCATGTGCGGGGGTGGGGGGAACAGGTGAGACACGGGGCATGAGTGGGGGGTGGGGGGAAAGGAGGGAGACACGGGGCATGAGCGGGGGTGGGGGGAAGGGGAGAGACACACGGGGCATGAGCGGGTGGTAGGGGGAAGGAAAGAGACACACGGGGCATGAGCAGGGGGTGGGGGAAAGGGGAGAGACACACGGGGCTTGAGCGGGGGGTGGGAGGGAAGGGGAGAGAGACACAGGGCATGAGCGGGAGGTGGGGGGAAGGGGAGAGAGACACGGGGCATGAGCGTGGGTGTGGGGGAAGGATAGATACATGGGGCATTAGCGGTGGTGGGGGGTAACACAAGGGAGACACGGGGCATGAGCGGGGGGTGGGGGGTAACACAAGGGAGACACGGGGCATGAGCGGGGGGGGTGTGGGGGTAACACAAGGGAGACACTGGGCATGAGCGGGGGTGGGGGGTAACAGGGGAGACAGGTCATGAGCAGGGGGTGGGGGGGAACAGGGGAGACACGGGGCATGAGCAGGGGGTGGGGGAAGTGGAGAGGGACACGGGGCATGAGCGGGGGGAGGGGGGAAGGGGAGAGAGACACAGGGCATGAGCAGGGTGTGGGGGGGAGAAGGGGAGAGACACACGGGGCATGAGCGGGGGGTGGGGGAAGGGGAGAGACACACGAGGCATGAGTGAGGGGTGGGGGGAAGGGGTGAGACACACAGGGTATGAGTGGGAGGTGGGGGGAAAGGGAGAGACACACGGGGCATGAGCGGGGGGTGGGGGGAAGGGAATAGAGACACGGGACATGAGCGGGGAGTGGGGGGAAGGGGAGAAACATGGGGCATTAGCGGGGGTGGGGGGAGGGGAGAGACACACGGGGCATGAGCGGAGGGGTGGGGGGAAAGGAGGGAGACAGGAGGCATGAGCGGGGTGGGGGGAAGGTGAGAGACACACGGGGCATGAGCGGAGGGGTGGGGGGAAGGGGAGAGAGACACAGGGCATGAGCGGGAGGTGGGTGGGAACAGGGGAGACACGGGGCATGAGCGGGGGTGGGGGGAAGTGGATAGAGACACGGGGCATGAGCAGGTGGTGGGGGGAACAGTAGGGAGACACGGGAATGAGCGGGGGGAAGGGGAGAGACACATGGGGCATGGGCAGGGGGTGGGGTGTAGGGGAGAGAGACACGGGGCATGAGAGGGGGGTAGGAGGGAAGGGGTGAGACACACGGGGTATGAGAGGGGGTTGGGGGAAGGGGAGAGACACACAGGGCATGAGCATGGGGTAGGGGAAGGGGAGGGACACACGGGGCATGAGTGGGGGTGGAGGGAAGGGGAGAAACACAGGGCATTAGCGGGGGGTGGGGGGAGGGGAGAGACACACGGGGCATGAGCGGGGGGTGGGAGAAAGGAGGGAGACAGGGGGCATGAGCGGGGGGTGGGGGGATGGTGAGAGACACACGGGGCAGGAGCGGGGGGTGGGGGGAAGGGGAGAGACACACGGGGCATGAGCAGGGGGTTGGGAGAAGGGGAGAGACACACGGGGCATGAGCATGGGGTGGGAGGGAAGGGGAAAGACACACAGGGCATGAGCGGGTGGTGGGGGGAAAGGAGGGAGACACTTGGCATGAGCGGGGGTGGGGGGAAGGGGAGAAACACAGGGCATGAACGGGGGGTGGGGGGGAAGAGGAGAGACACAGGGCATGGGTGGGGGGTAACACAAGGGAGACACGGGGCATGAGCGGGGGTGGGGGGTAACACGAGGGAGACACGGGGCATGAGCGGGGGGTTCGGATGGGTAACACAAGGGAGACACAGGGCATGAGCGGGGGGTGGGGGGTAACAGGGGAGACAGATCATGAGCAGGGGGTGGGGGGAACAGGGTAGACATGGGGCATGAGCAGGGGGTGGGGGGAACAGTAGGGAGACACGGGGCATGAGCCGGGGGGGAGGAGAGAGACACGGGGCATGAGCAGGGGGTGGGGGGAAGGGGAGAGAGACACGGGCATAAGCAGCGGGTGGGGGTAACAGGGTAGACAGGGCTTGGGTGGGAGGTAACACAAGGGAGACACGGGGCATGAGTGGGGGGTGGGGGGGTAACACAAGGGAGACACGGGGCATGAGCGGGGGGTGGGGGGTAACACAAGGGAGACACGGGGCATGAGCGGGGGGGTGTGGGGGTAACACAAGGGAGACACTGGGCATGAGCGGGGGTGGGGGGTAACAGGGGAGACAGGTCATGAGCAGGGGGTGGGGGGAACAGGGGAGACACGGGGCATGAGTGGGGGGTGGGGGAAGTGGAGAGAGACACGGGGCATGAGCGGGGGGAAGGGGAGAGAGACACAGGGCATGAGCAGGGTGTGGGGGGGAGAAGGGGAGAGACACACGGGGCATGAGCGGGGGGTGGGGGAAGGGGAGAGACACACGAGGCATGAGTGAGGGGTGGGGGGAAGGGGTGAGACACAGGGTATGAGTGGGTGGTGGTTGGAAAGGGAGAGACACACGGGGCAAGAGCGGTGGGTGGGGGGAAGGGAATAGAGACACGGGACATGAGCGGGGAGTGGGGGGAAGGGGAGAAACATGGGGCATTAGCGGGGGTGGGGGGAGGGGAGAGACACACGGGGCATGAGCGGAGGGGTGGGGGGAAAGGAGGGAGACAGGAGGCATGAGCGGGGTGGGGGGAAGGTGAGAGACACACAGGGCATGAGCGGAGGGGTGGGGGGAAGGGGAGAGAGACACAGGGCATGAGCGGGAGGTGGGTGGGAACAGGGGAGACACGGGGCATGAGTAGGGGGTGGGGGGAACAGTAGGGAGACACGGGAATGAGCAGGGGGAAGGGGAGAGACACATGGGGCATGGGCAGGGGGTGGGGTGTAGGGGAGAGAGACACGGGGCATGAGAGGGGGGTAGGAGGGAAGGGGTGAGACACACGGGGTATGAGAGGGGGTTTGGGGAAGGGGAGAGACACACAGGGCATGAGCATGGGGTAGGGGAAGGGGAGGGACACACGGGGCATGAGTGGGGGTGGAGGGAAGGGGAGAAACACAGGGCATTAGCGGGGGGTGGGGGGAGGGGAGAGACACACGGGGCATGAGCGGGGGGTGGGAGAAAGGAGGGAGACAGGGGGCATGAGCGGGGGGTGGGGGGATGGTGAGAGACACACGGGGCAGGAGCGGGGGGTGGGGGGAAGGGGAGAGACACACGGGGCATGAGCAGGGGGTGGGGAGAAGGGGAGAGACACACGGGGCATGAGCATGGGGTGGGAGGGAAAGGGAAAGACACAGGGCATGAGCGGGGGGTGGGGGGAAAGGAGGGAGACACTTGGCATGAGCGGGGGTGGGGGGAAGGGGAGAGACACAGGGCATGAACGGGGGGTGAGGGGGAAGAGGAGAGACACAGGGCATGGGTGGGGGTAACACAAGGGAGACACGGGGCATGAGCGGGGGGTGGGGGGTAACATGAGGGAGACACGGGGCATGAGCGGGGGGTTCGGATGGGTAACACAAGGGAGACACAGGTCATGAGCGGGGGGTGGGGGGTAACAGGGGAGACAGATCATGAGCAGGGGGTGGGGGGAACAGGGGAGACACGGGGCATGAGCAGGGGGTGGGGGGAACAGTAGGGAGACACGGGGCATGAGCCGGGGGGGAGGAGAGAGACACAGGGCATGAGCAGGGGGTGGGGGGGAAGGGGAGAGAGACACAGGGCATGAGCAGGGGGTGTGGGGGAAGGGGAGAGAGACACAGGGCATGAGCAGGGGGTGGGGGGGAATGGGAGAGACACACGGGGCATGAGTGGGGGGTGGGGAGAAGGGGAGAGACACACAGGGCATGAGCGGGGGATTGGAGGGAACAGTAGGGAGACACGGGGCATGAGCGAGGGTTGGGGGGAAGGGGAGAGAGACACGGGGCATGAGCGGGAGGTGGGGGGAGGGGAGAGACACATGGGACATGAGCGGGGGGTGGGGGGAACAGTAGGGAGACACGGGGCATGAGCGGGGGGTGGGAGGAAGGGGAGAGACACTCGAGGCATGAGCAGGGGGTGGGGGGAGGGGAGAGACACACGGGGCATGAGCGGGGGGTGGGAGAAAGGAGGGAGACAGGGGGCATGAGCGGGGGGTGGGGGGATGGTGAGAGACACACGGGGCAGGAGCGGGGGGTGGGGGGAAGGGGAGAGACACACGGGGCATGAGCAGGGGGTGGGGAGAAGGGGAGAGACACACGGGGCATGAGCATGGGGTGGGAGGGAAGGGGAAAGACACAGGGCATGAGCGGGGGGTGGGGGGAAAGGAGGGAGACACTTGGCATGAGCGGGGGTGGGGGGAAGGGGAGAGACACAGGGCATGAACGGGGGGTGAGGGGGAAGAGGAGAGACACAGGGCATGGGTGGGGGGTAACACAAGGGAGACACGGGGCATGAGCGGGGGGTGGGGGGTAACATGAGGGAGACACGGGGCATGAGCGGGGGGTTCGGATGGGTAACACAAGGGAGACACAGGTCATGAGCGGGGGGTGGGGGGTAACAGGGGAGACAGATCATGAGCAGGGGGTGGGGGGAACAGGGGAGACACGGGGCATGAGCAGGGGGTGGGGGGAACAGTAGGGAGATACGGGGCATGAGCCGGGGGGGAGGAGAGAGACACGGGGCATGAGCAGGGGGTGGGGGGGAAGGTGAGAGAGACACAGGGCATGAGCAGGGGGTGTGGGGGAAGGGGAGAGAGACACAGGGCATGAGCAGGGGGTGGGGGGTATGGGAGAGACACACGGGGCATGAGTGGGGGGTGGGGAGAAGGGGAGAGACACACAGGGCATGAGCGGGGGATTGGAGGGAACAGTAGGGAGACACGGGGCATGAGCGAGGGTTGGGGGGAAGGGGAGAGAGACACGGGGCATGAGCGGGAGGTGGGGGGAGGGGAGAGACACATGGGACATGAGCGGGGGGTGGGGGGAACAGTAGGGAGACACGGGGCATGAGCGGGGGGTGGGAGGAAGGGGAGAGACACTCGAGGCATGAGCAGGGGGTGGGGAGAAGGGGAGGGACACACGGGGCATGAGCGGGGGGTGGGGGAAGGGGAGAGAGACACGGGGCATAAGTGGGGGGTGGGGGTGGAGGGGAGAGACACACAGGGCATGAGCGGGGGGTGGGGGGGAAGGGGAGAGACACAGGGCATTAGTGGGGGTGAGGCGAGAGACACGGGGCATGAGTGGGGGGGTGGGGGAAAGGGGAGAGAGACACGGGGCATGAACGGGGGTGGGGGGAAGGGGAGAGAGGCACGGGGCATGAGTGGGGGTGGGGGGAAGGGGAGAGACACACGGGGCATGAGCGGGGGGTGGGGGGGAAGGGGAGAGACACATGGGGCATGAGCAGGGGGTGGGGAGGAAGGGGAGAGAGACACGGGGCATGAGCGGGGGTGGGGAGGAAGGGAAGAGACACACGGGGCATGAGCGGGTGGTAGGAAGAAGGGGAGAGACACACGGGGCATGAGCAGGGGGTGGGGGAAGGGGTGAGACACACGGGGCATGAGCGTGGGGTGGGGGAAGGGGAGAGAGACATGGGGCATGAGCGAGGGGTGGGGGGAAGGGGAGAGAGACATGGGGCATGAGCGGGGGTGGGGGGAAGGGGAGAGACACACGGGGTATGAGCAGGGGGTGGGGAGAAGGGGAGAGAGACACGGGCCATGAGCGAGGTTGGGGGGAAGGGCAGAGAAACACGGCATGAGCGGGGGCTGGGGGTGGGGGGTAAGGGGAGAGAGACACTGGCATGAGCGGCGGGTGGGGGTAACAGGGGAGACAGGGCATGGGTGGGGGTAACAAGGGAGACACGGAGCATGAGCTGGTGGGGGGGGTAACACGAGGGAGACACGGGGCATGAGCGGGGGGTGGGGGTAACACAAGAGAGACACAGGGCATGAGCGGAGGGTGGGGGGGTTACACAAGGGAGACACGGGGCATGAGCTGGGGTGGGGGTAACACAAGGGAGACACTGGGCATGAGCAGGGGGTGGGGGGTAACAGGGGAGACAGGTCATGAGCGGGGGGTGGGCTGAACAGGGGAGACATGGGGCATGAGCGGGGGGTGGGGGGGAAGTGGAGAGACACACGGGCATGAGCGGGGGGTGGGGAGAAGGGGGGAGAGAGAAACGGGGCATGAGCGGGGGGTGGGGGGAAGGGGAGAGACACACGGGGCATAAGCGGGGGGTGGGAGAAAGGAGGGAGACAGGGGGCATGAGCGGGGAGTGGGGGGAGGGTGAGAGACACACGGGGCATGAGCGGGGGGTGGGGGGAAGGGGAGAGACACACGGGGCATGAGCAGGGGGTGGGGGAAGGGGAGAGACACACGGGGCATGAGCATGGGGTGGGAGGGAAGGGGAAAGACACACAGGGCATGAGCGGGGGTGGGGGAAAGGAGGGAGACACTTGGCATGAGCGGGGGTGGGGGGAAGGGGAGAGACACAGGGCATGAACGGGGGGGTGGGGGGGAAGAGGAGAGACACAGGCCATGGGTGGGGGGCTAACACAAGGGAGACACGGGGCATGAGTGGGGGGTGGGGGGTAACACGAGGGAGACACGGGGCATGAGCGGGGGGTTCGGGGGGGTAACACAAGGGAGACACGGGGCATGAGCGGGGGGTGGGGGGTAACAGGGGAGACAGATCATGAGCGGGGGGTGGGGGGAACAGGGGAGACACGGGGCATGAGCAGGGGGTGGGGGGAACAGTAGGGAGACACGGGGCAAGAGCGGGGGGAAGGGGAGAGAGACACGGGGCATGAAAGGGGGGTAGGGGGGAAGGGGAGAGACACACAGGGCATGAGTGGGGGGTGTGGGGGAAGGGGAGAGAGACACGGGGCATGAGCAGGGGGTGGGGGGGAAGGGGAGAGACACATGGGGCATGAGTGGGGGGTGGGGAGAAGGGGAGAGACACACAGGGCATGAGCGGGGGATTGGAGGGAACAGTAGGGAGACACGGGGCATGAGCGGGGGGTGGGGGGAAAGGGGAGAGAGACACGGGGCATGAGCGGGAGGTGGGGGGAGGGGAGAGACACACGGGGCATGAGCGGGGGGTGAGGGGAGGGGAGAGACACACAGGGCAGGAGCGGGGGGTGGGGTGGAAGGGGAGAGAGACACGGGGCATGAGCGGGGGCTGGGGGGGAAGGGGAGAGACACAGGGTATAAGTGGGGTTGAGGCGAGAGACACGGGGCATGAGCGGGGGGTGGTGGGGGAAAGGGGAGAGAGACACGGGGCATGAGCGGGGGTGGGGGGAAGGGGAGAGAGGCACGGGGCATGAGCAGGGTGGGGGGAAGGGGAGAGACATACGGGGCATGAGTGGGGGGTGGGGGGGAAGGGGAGAGACACACGGGGCATGAGCGGGGGGTGGGGAGGAAGAGGAGAGAGACATTGGGCATGAGCGGGGGTGGGGGGGAAGGGGAGAGACACACGGGGCATGAGCGGGGGGTGGGGGGAAGGGGAGAGACACACGGGGCATGAGCGGGGGGAAGGGGTGAGATACACGGGGCATGAGCGTGGGGTGGGGGAAGGGGAGAGAGAAACGGGGCATGAGCGGGGGTAGGGGGAAGGGGAGAGAGACACGGGGTATGAGCGGGGGGTGGGGAGAGGGGGAAAGAGAAACGGGCCATGAGCGGGGGTTGGGGGGAAGGGCAGAGAGACACGGGCAAGAGCAGGGTCTGGGGGTGGGGGGGAAGGGAGAGAGACACTGGCATGAGCGGCGGGTGGGGGTAACAGGGGAGACAGGGCATGGGTGGGGGTAACAAGGGAGACACAGGGCATAAGCTGGTGGTGGGGGGTAACACGAGGGAGACACGGGGCATGAGCGGGGGTTGGGGGGTAACACAAGAGAGACACAGGGCATGAGCGGGGGGTGGGGGGTTACACAAGGGAGACACGGGTCATGAGCTGGGGTGGGGGGTAACACAAGGGAGACACTGGGCATGAGCGGGGGGTGGGGGTAACAGGGGAGACAGGTCATGAGCGGGGGGTGGGCTGAACAGGGGAGACATGGGGCATGAGCGGCGGGTGGGGGGGAAGGGGAGAGAAACACGGGGCATGAGCGGGGGTGGGGGGAAGGGGATAGAGAAACGGGGCATGAGCGGGGGGTGGGGGGGAAGGGGAGAGACACACGGGGCATGAGCGAGGGGTGGGGGGAATAGGTGAGACACACGGGGCATGAGTGGGGGGTGGGGAGGAAGGGGAGAGAGACACGGGGCATGAGTGGGGGGTGGGGAGGAAGGGGAGAGAGACATTGGGCATGAGCGGGGGTGGGGGGGAAGGGGAGAGACACACGGGGCATGAGCGGGGGGTGGGGGGAAGGGGAGAGACACACGGGGCATGAGCGGGGGGAAGGGGTGAGATACACGGGGCATGAGCGTGGAGTGGGGGAAGGGGAGAGAGAAACGGGGCATGAGCGGGGGGTAGGGGGAAGGGGAGAGAGACACGGGGTATGAGCGGGGGGTGGGGAGAGGGGGAAAGAGAAACGGGCCATGAGCGGGGGTTGGGGGGGAAGGGCAGAGAGACACGGGCATGAGCAGGGTCTGGGGGTGGGGGGGAAGGGAGAGAGACACTGGCATGAGCGGCGGGTGGGGGTAACAGGGGAGACAGGGCATGGGTGGGGGTTACAAGGGAGACACAGGGCATAAGCTGGTGGTGGGGGGTAACACGAGGGAGACACGGGGCATGAGCGGGGGTTGGGGGGTAACACGAGAGACACAGGGCATGAGCGGGGGGTGGGGGGTTACACAAGGGAGACACGGGTCATGAGCTGGGGTGGGGGGTAACACAAGGGAGACACTGGGCATGAGCGGGGGGTGGGGGTAACAGGGGAGACAGGTCATGAGCGGGGGGTGGGCTGAACAGGGGAGACATGGGGCATGAGCGGCGGGTGGGGGGGAAGGGGAGAGAAACACGGGGCATGAGCGGGGGTGGGGGGAAGGGGATAGAGAAACGGGGCATGAGCGGGGGGTGGGGGGGAAGGGGAGAGACACACGGGGCATGAGCGAGGGGTGGGGGGAATAGGTGAGACACACGGGGCATGAGTGGGGGGTGGGGAGGAAGGGGAGAGAGACACGGGGCATGAGTGGGGGGTGGGGAGGAAGGGGAGAGAGACATGGGGCATGAGCGGGGGTGGGGGGAAGGGGAGAGAGGCACGGGCATGAGCGGGGGTGTGGGGAAGGGGAGGGACACACGCGCATGAGCGAGGGGTGGGGGGAAGGGGAGAGACACACGGGGCATGAGCAGGGGGTGGGGAGGAAGGGGACAGAGACACGGGGCATGAGCGGGGGTGGGGGGAAGGAGAGAGACACACGGGGCATGAGCGGGGGGTGGGGAGGAAGGGGAGAGAGACACGGGGCATGAGCGGGGGGTGGGGGAAATTAGAGAGACACAGGGCATGAGCGGGGGTGGGGGAAGGGGAGAGAGGCACGGGGCATGAGCGGGGATGGGGGGAAGGGGAGAGACACACGGGGCATGAGCGGGGGGTGAGGGGAAGGGGAGAGACACACGGGGCATGAGCGGGGGGTGGGGAGGAAGGGGAGAGAGACACGGGGAATGAGCAGGGGGTGGGGGGAAGGGGAGAGACACACAGGGCATGAGCGGGGGGTGGTGGGAAGGGGAGAGACATCCGGGGCATGAGCGGGGGGTGGCGGGAAGGGGTGAGACACACGGGGCATGAGCGTGGGGTGGGGGGAAGGGGAGAGAGACACGGGGCATGAGCGAGGGGTGGGGGGAAGTGGAGAGAGACACGGGGCATGAGCGGGGGGTACGGGGGAAAGGGAGAGAGACACGGGGTATGAGCGGGGGGTGGGTAGAAGGGGAGAGAGACACAGGCCATGAGCAGGGGTTAGGGGGGAAGGGCAGAGAGACACGGGCATGAGCGGGGGCTGGGGTGGGGGGGAAGGGGAGAGAGACACTGGCATGAGCGGTGGGTGGGGGGTAACAGGGGAGACAGGGCATGGGTAGGGGTAACAAGGGAGACACGGGGCATGAGCTGGTGGTGGGGGGGTAACACGAGGGAGACACGAGGCATGAGCGGGGGGTGGGGGGATAGCACAAGAGAGACACAGGGCATGAGCGGGGGGTGGGGGGGTTACACAAGGGAGACACGGGGCATGAGCTGGGGTGGGGGGTAACACAAGGGAGACACTGGGCATGAGCGGGGGGTGGGGGGGTAACAGGGGAGACAGGTCATGAGCGGGGGTGGGCTGAGCAGGGGAGACATGGGGCATGAGCGGAGGGTGGGGGGAAGGGGAGAGACACACGGGGCATGAGCGGGGGGTGGGGGGAAGGGGAGAGAGAAACGGGGCATGAGCGGGGGGTGGGGGGAAGGGGAGAGAGACACGGGGCATGAGCAGGGGGTGGGGGGAAGGGGGGAAACAAGGGCATTAGCGGGGGTGGGAGGGAGGGGAGAGACTCTTGGGGCATGAGCGGGGGGGTGGGGGGAAAAGGAGGGAGACACAGGGCATGAGCGGGTGGGTGGGGGGAAAGGGGAGAAACACGGGGCTTGAGCGGGGGATGGGGGAAGGGGAGAGACACGGGGCATGGGTGGGGGGTAACACAAGGGAGACACGGGGCATGAGCGGGGAGTGGGGGTGTAACACGAGGGAGACATGGGGCATGAGCGGGGGTGGGGGGTAACAGGGGAGATAGGTCATGAGCAGGGGGTGGGGCGAACAGGGGAGACAAGGGGCATGAGCGGGGGGTGGGGGTGAAGTGGAAAGAGACACAGGGCATGAGCAGGGGGTAGGGGGAACAGTAGGGAGACACGGGGTATAAGCAGGGGGGCGGGGAGGGAGACACGGGTCATGAGCGGGGGTGAGGGGGAAGGGGAGAGACACACAGGGCATGAGCTGTGTGTGGGGGGAGGGGAAAGAGACACGGGGCATGAGCGGGGGGTGGGTGTTAAGCGGAAACCTGTGCAGTTCCCTCTTGGACCACTGCAAAAGATTTAGGCCTACAGGTGTTTGGCAGTAATCCCACTTGGTAGCAGTCTGTACCACACAGATTCACTTGGTAGCTGTGGCTGAGCAGTCAGAATTCCCTCAAGAAGAATTAGGCAGTATGTGGAGTGTACAAAATAGGGCAATTTACACAGTAGAACAAGCAGACACAGAACAGAGCTTGGGTGTAAAGATATATAGTTATTTATTTATAAAAACACAGCTATGAAAAACACACTGGCACTAATACGGCAAACAACTTCAATTACAATTACTATAAGTATCTCAATCCTCTAACAAAATGTCGACAAGTCTAGGTTCATCGGCACCACTTATTTGCAGACAGAGGTGAATGCTTTAACCTAGATGGCACTCTAGTATTCGTTAGAACGGGAGAGAAAAGGCAGGGTTTAAACCAACTCAGTACCAACACTTTTACGAAACAATGCAAGGCAAGTAAGGCAGGATCTACCGTAGATCACAAAGTTCAGAGTCCAGGCCCACTCGGAGAGAGGCAAGGCGCTATGTCCCAAAAGTATCACAGTGGAAATGCAATTCGAGTCTTTGTTGCAAATTGTCACCGAAAGATTGGACCAGTTCAGAACAGAAAGTTAAGAAGGCTTGGAGGCGACCCAATGGAGAGGGGACTCACTAGGTTAGGAAATTCAGCCTAAACAGAGAATTCTTCCTAACACTCGCCCCCCCCCCAGACTAAGGGACAGGAGGAATCCACTCCTGGATGAACCTCATACCTCTAGTCGATGACATACGTCCTAGAGAGACCATCAGCATTTTGGTGGTGACACCCTGACCTGTGCTCAATGGTGAAATCAAACCCTTGCAGGCAGATCGACCATCTCAGTAGTTTTGGGTTTTCCCCTTTCATTTGCATTAACCATCTCAAGCGTTGGTGGTCAGTCTGAATGACAAAAGTAGAACCATACAAGTATGGCCTAAACTTCTTCAGAGCCCACACGATAGCAAAGCATTCTCTTTCGATTGTTGCCCACCTTGTTCCAGGATCCTTCAGCTTGCGGCTGATGAAGCAAACGGGGTGCCCCCTACCTTTCCCATCCAGTTGACTGAGTATGGCACCTATTCCTACATTAGAAGCATCTGTCTGCACAATGAAAGTTTGGTGGTAATCAGGAGCTCTGAGTACTGGGGCTTGGCAAAGAGCCTTTTTCAGGTTTTCAAAAGCCTGATTGCACTCTTCGTTCCATCTAACCTTTTTAGGGAATTTGGGAGAGGAGATGACATTCAGAGGAGAAGCTATGGTCCCATAGTTCTCAATGAAATTCCTGTAATACCCAGTGAGACCTAAGAAGGCTCTCACTTGGGTTTGAGTAGTAGGTGTTGTCCAATTTTGCACAGCTTCAATCTTACTGAGCAAAGGCCTTATTTCTCCACCTCCTACCTCATGTCCAATATAGACTACCTTGCTCTGTCCAATTTGGCATTTACTCGCCTTTATGGACAGATTGGCTCGTCCAAGAGCCTGCAAAACATTTCTTATGTGGGTTACATGTTCTTCCCAGGAATTGCTGAACACTGCTATGTCATCCAAGTATGCCATGCAGAAGTCCTCCATCCCATTCAGAACCTGGTTTACCATCCGTTGAAATGTAGCAGGTGCATTTTTCAATCCGAAAGGCATTACCTTAAACTGGTATAAGCCAACGGGGGTAGAAAATGCAGTTTTCTCCTTGGCATGGTCTGTCAGGGCTATTTGCCAATAGCCTGACGTCAAGTCAAATGTGCTGAGGAACTTGGCTGAACCAAGTTTATCCACCAACTCATCTGTTCTTGGCAAAGGGTGTGCATCAGTCTTGGTGACTGCATCAAGAGCTCTATAATCCACGCAGAATCTAAGTTCTTTAGATCCGGCCTTTGGTACTAACACAACTGGGCTAGACCATGGACTAGTAGAGGGCTCTATTACCCCGAGATCAAGCATCTTGCTGACCTCACCTTTGATGTGGGTTCGTAAATTTTCTGACATTCGGTATCCTCTGCTTTTGACTGGCAGACAGTCACCAGTGAGTATGTCATGCTGGCCCCAAGGGGTCAAGCCTGGTGTAAGTGAGAACAGAGAGGCAAACTGATTTAACATAGATTTGCACTCTTCTTGTTGCTCAGGTGTCAGATTTGAAGAGAGATTGACTCCTTCAATTTTTTCGTCTAAAGGTAAGCCTTGGAGGAGATCGGAAGAGCTTCACTCTCTTCTTCTTCCTCTGATGATGCTAGAAGCAACGCTCCTACATCAGTTCTCGAGACATACGCTTTTGGTCGGTTGGTGTGGAAGACTGTCGGAGCCTCCTTGGGATAGCCCAAGTCCACCAGATAGTTGACCTCTCCAAGTTTACCCACAACTCTGAAGGGTCCCATCCATTTGTCTTGCAAGGCCCTCTGCCTGGTTGGGATCATAACGAGAACTAGCTGGTCTTGAATGAACTCAACCATGTTAGCCTTTTGATCATGCCAGTGCTTGACCAATGCTTGTCCAGCTTTCAAGTTATCACTTGCTTCTGTCATCATGTGCGACATTCTCCTCCGGAGACCTATCACGTAGTCAATCACTCTGACTGGCTTGGGGGAAAGAGCACTCTCCAACACCTCCTTAATCAGGGCCAATGGACCTCTGACGGGATGACCATAGAGAAGCTCAAAGGGAGAATAACCTACTCCCTCCTGAGGGACTTCTCTATAAGCAAAGAGAAGGCATGGCAGTAGAAGTTCCCACTTTTGTTTAAGGGGTTCTTCTAAAGCACCTATCATGCTCTTCATGGTTCAGTTGAACCTTTCTACCAATCCATTGGTTTGGGGGTGGTAAGCTGTTGAGAACTTGTAAGTAACTCCACAGGTTTTCCACATGGCTTTCATGTAGTGGGACATAAAGTTTGACTCCGTGTCAGAGATTACTTCCTTAGGAAACCCGACCCTGGTAAAAATACCAAAGAGGGCCTTAGCCACAGCCGGAGCTGTAGCAGTCCTCATAGGAATTGCCTCAGGATACCTAGTAGCATGGTCGACTACAACAAGTATAAACCTGTTGCCTGAGGAAGTTGGAGGATCAAGGGGACAAACAATGTCAATCCCTACTCTCTCAAATGGGACTCCCACAACTGGGAGAGGCACTAAAGGTGCCACATTCTTGGCGCCAACCTTACCAGAGGTCTGGCAGGTGTGGCAGCTCCTGCAGTGTTTCTCTACTTCGGCCCCCATCTTCGGCCAATAAAAGTAGAGAGAGAGCCTTTCCTTAGTCTTCTTGAAACTCAAGTGACCAGCCAAAGGAATCTCGTGGGCTAACTGCAAGAACTGTGGTCTGTTCTCTTGGGGTACTACAAGTCGTTTGTAGTCTCCAGGTGCAGACTCGGTCGGTTCACTGTAGAAGAGACCATCTTCGCAGTGCAACCTGTATTTCCCAGGCTCTTGCCCTTCAGCCTGAGCTTCTGCCTGGTGGCGAAGACCTTCCAGAGTTGGACATTCTCTCTGTCCCTTACTGAAATCTGCACTGCTGGGTCCACCTTCTGCCAGTAAAGACTGCAGCTCAGGATGGTCAACATGATCGAGATCTCCAATGAGTTCCTGGCCTTCCATTAGCTCTTCTTCAGAGTCTAATTCTACCACACAGGGTTGTACCACCCTCTCAGCCTCAGTTGGAGGGGGAGTTACGGGTGTAACTTTGGACAACCACGGGGAAGTCCTTGTTGGCTGCACTGAAATGCTGGCTGCTGGTTTCCGTATAGAAGTCTTAGGTTTCCCTTTCGCTTCTGATTTCTTTGAGACAGCAGCTGACAATTCCAGTGGAGCAGGAGTGATATCTTTCTTCATCATCTCCTGGAGAGTACCTCTCATCGTTCTCTCCCTTGCAGGTCTGATTAGCTCCTGTAACCGTTTACTAGGAGGTCTGGGGGTTTGCGACACAACTCCGAGAGTTTTCAAATCGTTACCCAACAGAACACGTCCTGGTACCTCACTCTGTATGCTGACAGGTATCTTCACAGTCATGTTGTTACACTGGATGAGAACTGGTAATTGGGGAAGCATCTGCACAGGCCCTCCAGCTAACTTGGTGAGGCGTTTGGGCGCCTAAGCAACATCCTCAGCCTGAAAAAAAGATTTATCCACCACAGTTATGCTGGCCCCAGTGTCCCTAATGGCAGGAGTCTCCTGACCATTCACCTGGACACTGTCCTTATAATACTCTTTAGTATTATCGGGGATGGAGTTATAGACATCTAAATTCTGTTGTTCCCACAAACCCAGAGATACTAAAGAAACACTGGCTGAGACTCCAATGGGTTCATCAGTCAGCAGTAGAAAGTTTCCACTTGCCATTTGGACTTCCTCCTCTGGAGCGAAGGCTAAGGAGACAAGCTGAACCCCTGAAGATTTACCCTTACATCTGGGATCGCCCTTCACATGGTCAGTCGAGCCACAAACAAAGCATTTTCCGAATGCTTTCTGGAATGGTGGCTTGTTCTGGCCTCCTTCTGGTTTGGCACCAGAAGGTACACTATTCTGCTGCGGTTTTCCTTGTGGCTTACCCTTCTGGTTTTGTTTGGGGCCCTCTTTGGAATTTGGGTTATTAGAATTCTCTTTTGAGTCTTTTTTTGGCTGTTTTCCCTCATCCTTTTTCTGAGTTGCCCCAGAATCCTTATGAGTGGCCCTGTTGGCAACCCACAAGTCAGCAGCCTTAGCTAGCTTCCTGGAATCCAATTCCTTCGAATCAGCCAAGTGCTGTCTGAGCACAGGAGAACAGGCATCATAAATAGACTCCAACATAAAAAGATTCTTCATACCCTCATAAGTGTTCACCTTGTAACCCTTAATCCATCCCTCTAAGTTTTTCAACCCTTCACTCACCCAGGTAGCCCAAGGGGTACCATCATGCTTTTTGAGGGTTCTAAACCTCTTAAGATACTGGGAAGGGGTCTTCCCGAATCTAGCTATCAAAGCTAGTTTCACACTTTTGTACTCTTTCCTATCCTCCTCCCCCAACTCCATTACCACATCAGTTGCAACAGGGGGGAGCCTAGAGAACAACCAGGTAAGTAGCTCATTACCTGTGATGTTCTGGAGCCCATGATTGTACTCAAACAAACTCAGCCAATCCAACACATCCAACTTTGGTTCATACATACCAATTCATTCTTTAGGCATCCGGGGTCTTTTGGGACTGTAACCTCTAGAGGAGCCAGAGACAGAAGCAGTTTCGACAGACAACTTTTTCATTTCTAACTCATGCTTGAGCTGCATTTCTCTGAGCCTAAGAATTTGTTGCATTTCTTGGTGTTTCTGTTCAGTTTGAGCAGTAATCCTTCTTAATTCCAAGTCTATTTTCATTATTTCTAGTTCAAGGACTTGAGGACTTAGTGTGGGACCTGTTATAGGCCCCGTAGGTACAGCTGGTAAGGCAGACAGAGGAGCAGGGGAGACAGTTTCGTTAGCCTCTCTTTCCTCTTCAGCCTCTTCATCACTATCATCAGAACTTTGATTTAGATCAACACCATTACTGTTATCTACATTTGCTGGAGAAGTTGGTTCCTCTGAACCTGTACCCAGACTTTGGTTTTCCAGCAGTCTCGCTATCAGTTCTACTTTCTTGCCTCTTACAGAAAGATTTTCTTGTCTACAGAGAGCTCTCAAACTCTCAGTATTTTCGCCTGACAAGGACTCTTGACTGTAAACTTCCATAGTAGGCATGTTTTTTGAAAGTTGCTTTTTAGTGCTAAGCTTTGTGGTTAGTTATCCTAAAGTGTTGAAAAGCACTCTAAACTGTCTACTCGATACAAATCCCACAGCTGTACACCAGTGTTAGGCGGAAACCTGTGCAGTTCCCTCTGGGACCACTGCAAAAGATTTAGGCCTACAGGTGTTTGGCAGTAAACCCACTTGGTAGCAGTCTGTACCACACTGATTCACTTGGTAGCTGTGGCTGAGCAGTCAGACTTCCCTCAAGAAGAGTTAGGCAGTATGTGGAGTATACAAAATAGGACAATTTACACAGTAGAACAAGCAGACACGGAACAGAGCTTGGGTGTAAAGATATATAGTTATTTATTTATAAAAACACATCTATGAAAAACACACTGGCACTAATACAGCAAACAACTTCAATTACTATAAGTATCTCACTCCTCTAACAATATGTCGACAAGTCTAGGTTCATCGGCACCACTTATTTGCAGACAGAGGTGAATGCTTTAACCTAGATGGCACTCTATTATTCGTTAGAACGGGAGAGAAAAGGCAGGGTATGAAACCTACTCGGTACCAACACTTTTACGAAACAATGCAAGGCAAGTAAGGCAGGATCTACCGTAGATCACAAAGTTCAGAGGCCAGGCCCACTCGGAGAGAGGCAAGGCGCTATGTCCCAAAAGTATCACAGTGGAAATGCAATTTGAGTCTTTGTTGCAAATTGTCACAGAAAGATTGGACCAGTTCAGAACAGAAAGTTAAGAAGGCTTGGAGGCGACCCAATGGAGAGGCAAGGATTAAGACACCTCACGCTAACCGTCACAAGGGAAGCCAGGTGGACACGGTACCTTGTATGTGGAGAGACAGCTCCGGCGGGGGCAGTTGTTCCTGGTGGTGGATGCAGGTCGGGGCTTTGCAAAGAGATGAGATGCTCTCGTCGTCGAAGGAAAGTTGAAGATCGTTGCACGACCAGGGAAGAGACCAGCCACCGAGTGCTCAGTCACAAGGCACCACCTTTTGGTCGCGGTACGGGCTAATGGCTATCCGGTTCCCGGGGTGCTCAGCACGGGCAATTCGACCACTATGCCCTGGAAGCGAAGAAAAAGCAAAGGGGACTGGTTGTGCCCACCAGTCAGGCAAAGAAGACTCTCCGGCGGGGAGATCTCCTCTGTCGTTGGGAAGTGGTGAGTCGGTTCAGCAGGGCTCCACCGGAGGTGTCGTCGTTGCAGGTCGGCTCAGCTTTACCCTCATCGGATTCTTAGGTCCTGTGGCGACTTCTGAAGATCCAGTCCCAAAAGCCCTCCTTTTATGCAGGAAACCCCCATTCATTCAGCCTAGCTGTCAATGAACACACGCTAAGTGGTGAGCGGGGTGGCTCACCACTTGGGCCAATCACACCAGAGTGCGACTTGAGTTGGCAAGGCAACTCAGTCCAGGGTGCCTAAACCCCCTCCCACACCCCCTGTGGTACCCAGACAGAATGGCACCACTTTGGAGGGCTTCTGTGTAGAAGCCCGCCAAAAGTGGAACAAAGGGCTCAACCTTTGTTTCAGAGTTACAGAGACGAACACAGACGCCATTTTAAAAACCGAGTTCTGGCAGAAAATACAAACCGATAGATTTATTTAAGACAAATAAACCGGTCGTATGTTAGAGACTAACAGGAAAAAGTATTAGCCTCCAACAATGGGACGAATCCCATAGAATTATATTCGGGGTTGAATATAATAAGTAGTTTCCACTGCCACCAGCCAAAACTCGACGAGGGGGGATGGGACAGTGCCCCCTCGAATAACAGACCCAGGGGTAATCGAATTACCCATACTAGTACGTCCACAATAGGATGGTTTGTACAAGTTATGTTAGTAAATTTTGGTCTAGTAAAGCCAATGGTGACTCTACATGCCCTGGGAGACAGTAGTCAGTCCCAGGGTATGGAGTCTATGGTGGGGATCCTCTAGGACGCCCCAGTGTTACGGCACGGAGGGTGCGGTGTAACACACATAGTAAAACATATGAGACCCTATGGAGTAAAAGACCCCATAGCCCATAGAACAAATTGACATTCAAAGGAATTAACCACATTCATGTCCAAGAGTGGGAGAAAAAGAGTCTCACTCTTGGCAGGATAGAAAAAAACAAACTCCAGAAATCCAGCAAAGCTGCTGGGGGACTCACTAGGTTAGGAAATTCAGCCTAAATAGAGAATTCTCCCTAACAGTGCGGGGGAACTGGAGAGACACACGGGGCATGAGCGGGGGGTGGGGGGAAGGGGAGAGACACACGAGGCATGAGCGGGGGGTGGGGCGGAAGGGGAGAGACACACGGGGCATGAGCGGGGTGTGGGGGGAAGGGGAGAGAGACACGGGGCATGAGCAGGGGGTGGGGGGAAGGGGAGAGAGACACGGGGCATGAGCGCGGGGTGGGGGGAAGGGGAGAGACACGGGGCATTAGTGGGGGGGAGGGGAGAGACACAGGGCATGAGCAGGGGCTGGGGGGAAAGGAGGGAGATACGGGGCATGAGCGGGGGTGAGGAAAGGGAGAGAGACAGTGGGCATGAGCGGGGGTGGGGGGAAGGGGAGAGAGACACGGGGCATGAGCGGGGGTGGGGGAAGGGGAGAGACACACGGGGCATGAGCAGGGGGTGGGGGGAAGGGGAGAGACACACAGGGCTTGAGCAGGGGGTGGGGGGAAGGGGAGAGAGACACAGGGCATGAGCGGGGAGTGGGGGGAACAGTAGGGAGACACAGGGCATGAGCGGGGGGTGGGGGGAAAGGGAGAGACACACGGGGCATGAGCGGGGGTGGGGGGAAAGGGGAGAGACATACGGGTCATGAGCAGGGGGTGGAGGGGAAGGGGAGAGAGACACGGGGCATGAGCGAGGGGTGGGGGGAAGGGGAGAGAGACACGGGGCATGAGCGGGGGGTGGTGGGAAGGGGAGAGAGACACGGGGCATGAGCGGTGGGTGGTGGGAAGCAGAGAGAGACATGGGGCATGAGCAGGGGGTGGGGGGGAAGGGGAGAGAGACACGGGGCATGAGCGCAGGGTGGGGGGAAGGGGAGAGACACGGGGCATTAGTGGGGGGGAGGGGAGAGACACAGGGCATGAGCAGGGGCTGGGGGGAAAGGAGGGAGATACGGGGCATGAGCGGGGGTGAGGAAAGGGAGAGAGACACTGGGCATGAGCGGGGGTGGAGGGAAGGGGAGAGAGACACGGGGCATGAGCGGGGGTGGGGGAAGG
Organism: Ambystoma mexicanum; assembly: GCF_040938575.1. NCBI lineage: Eukaryota > Metazoa > Chordata > Amphibia > Caudata > Ambystomatidae > Ambystoma > Ambystoma mexicanum. The sequence goes on along the minus strand of NC_090941.1, from coordinate 107,956,415 downwards.
GGAGAGACACACGGGGCATGAGCAGGGGGTGGGGGGAAGGGGAGAGACACACGGGGCTTGAGCAGGGGGTGGGGGAAGGGGAGAGAGACACGGGGCATGAGCGGGGGAGTGGGGGGAACAGTAGGGAGACACAGGGCATGAGCGGGGGGTGGGGGGAAGGGGAGAGACACACGGGGCATGAGCGGGGGTGGGGGGAAAGGTGAGAGACATACGGGTCATGAGCAGGGGGTGGAGGGGAAGGGGAGAGAGACACGGGGCATGAGCGAGGGGTGGGGGGAAGAGGAGAGAGACACGGGGCATGAGCGGGGGGTGGGGGGAAGGGGAGAGAGACCCGGGGCATGAGCGGTGGGTGGTGGGAAGCAGAGAGAGACATGGGGCATGAGCGGGGGTGGGGGTGGGGGGGAAAGGGAGAGAGACACGGGCATGAGCAGCAGGTGGGGGGTAACAGGGGAGACAGGGCATGTTTGGGGGGTAACACAAGGGAGACATGGGGCATGAGCAGGGGGTCAGGGGTAACACGAGGGAGACACGGGGCATGAGCTGGGGTGGGGGGGTAACACAAGGTAGACACGGGGCATGAGCAGGGGGTGGGGGGTAACACAAGGGAGACACGGGGCATGAGCTGGGGTGGGCGTAACACAAGGGAGACACTGGGCTTTAGCGGGGGGTGGGGGTAACAGGGGAGACAGGTCATGAGCAGGGGTGGGGGGAACAGGGGAGACAAGGGGCATGAGCGGGGGATGGGGGAAGGGGAGAGACACACGGGGCATGAGCGGGGGATCTGGGGGGAAGGGAAGAAAGACACGGGGCATGAGCGGGGGGTGGGGGGAACAGTAGGGAGACACGGGGTATGAACGGGGGTGGGGGGGAAGGGGAGAGACACACGGGGCATGAGCGGGGGGTGGGGGGGAAGGGGAGAGACACACGGGGCATGAGTGGGGGATGAGGGGGAAGGGGAGAGACACACGGGGCATGAGCAGGGGTGGGGGAAAGGAGGGAGACACACGGGGCATGAGCGGGGGGTGGGGGGAAGGGGAGAGAGACACGGGGCATGAGCGGGGTGAGGGGGAAGGGAAGAGACACACGGGGTATGAGCAGGGGTGTGGGAAAAGGAGGGTGACACACGGGGCATGAGAGGGGGATAGGGGGAACAGTAGGGAGACCCGGGGCATGGGTGGGGGGAAGGAGGGAGACATGGGACATGAGTGGGTTGAACGGGAAAGAAAAACGGAGCATGAGCGGGGGTGGGGGGAACACACGAAGAATCAGCGAGGGGGGGGACATGAGAGAGACACGAGGGCCTATGCCTCACAGCCTTTTCGTGGCCGCAGCCCACATCTACACTGTGCAGGCAGCAGATCCCGCTCCGATAAACAAAGATGGCGGGCGTCTCTGAAAATAGACGCACTGCACGCTTCACGGCAGCCAATAGAAAAGCACGTCAGATGTCCGCCGACATCACGCAAGTCCGCGGACATCACGCAAGCTGCTTGCCCAATCACTGTCCTGTCCGCAGAGCGAACAGGGAAGTGTGTCCGCGAAGCGAACACAGATATCACTAATTTTTTCTGAAATACATTTTGGTCATTTAAAAAGAAACTACTGGACGGATTTTCACCGGATTTGCAAAAGCACACTTTCGGGACCGAGCCACTGCTCCTGGTCCAAATTTGGTGAAAATCCGTCATGCGGTTTGGGCTGTAGGCGCGATCAAAAAATGTTTCCCAGTCAGTCTATAGGAAAAAAAAAAGTTTTGGGACCCCCCCTATAACTTTGCCCCCCCCAGACGAATCCTCACCAATCTTTGCAAACAAATTCAGAGTGGGCCATATACTTTTTGAGCAAAGTTTGGTGAGGATTCGTCCAGGGGGAGCAAAGTTATAGGCCGCCCAAAAAGTGCTCTTCCTATGGAAACACCAACTTAACCATAACAACATGGCCACTACCGTGGCCATGTAATATATATATATATATATATATATATATATTCAGTGAAAAAAACTTTGTTAAAGGGACGTTATGTTTAAGTTGCGCTACTTAAAACCTATGAAATTCAGTGAAAAAACTTTGCTAAAGGGACTTTATGGTTAAGTTGTGCTACTAAAAACCTATGAAATTCAGTGAAAAAACTTTGTTAAAGGGACGTTATGGTTAAGTTGTGCTACTAAAAATTTATGAATTTCAGTGAAAAAACTTTGTTAAAGGGACGTTATGGTTAACTTTTGCTACTAAAAACGTATGAAATTCAGTGAAAAAACTTTGTTAAAGGGACGTTATGGTTCCAAGTAAAACCGAAAAACCCTTGAAATTCGCCAGTTATGGTAAGCTAAGCAACCATAACTCGCGCCACCACCGTGCACTGCTAAGACTAACACCCAGGACATCAAAGATGACATCACAAATGTCATTGATGACATCACTGATGACATCACATGTGCATTTATCTTTCAAGAAAAGTCTGTATAAGGGTTTCTTATTGTAATTTTAATTAAAAAAAAGTGTCAAGGATCATTGGAATAAATATCAAGTGCTAATACGTCCATCCAGTATACTAAGGTGCTCATGTAGAAACATAGGCATTGTGTGCAGCATACATGATGGAGGTGCAATATTCATAAACTTGCCATGTTGAATAGTGAAATGATAACTGTTTTCATATTAGACTTTTGCATACTGTGAAACATGTGATAAGTAGATAATAAAACCCACTTACTACATAATTGCATTATTATAGAAAAAACACAAAGAGACAACACAACATACAAATATGAGTATATACAAGGAAATTGAAGTAAGGAAAAAAAACAGCAGTAGTAGCAAAAAGTGTTAATAACCTAACATATTACCTTTATGCAAAGAAATGATTGCTCTGTTCCAAACATGCTACTTACCCTATGTATAGATATATATCACATGATGTGCCTGGACTCTAAGGAAAGTAGTGTGAATACAAGATATAAAAATAGGAACATATATAGGGAAAGTACAGTAATAAAAAACAACAGAACTATCAGAAAGTGCTGACAAATCTACTGATTATTTTAATGCACAGAAAGGATTGCTGTCTTTCAAGCTTGTTTCTTCCCCTATGTATATGTTTCATATGATATGACTGGACCCTAAGGGAATTATTGTAAGAAAATACTTGAAAGATAAGTCTACAAATATATTACCTTTTCCAATTTTAATTCCTGACTGTTACTGAAGAAAACCATGTGGCCTAGATATGTCAGTAAAGGAAAAAAGGGGGAGCCAGACATGCGATGTCATCAGTGATGTCATCAATGACATTTGTGATGTCATCTTTGATGTCCTGGGTGTTAGTTTAGCAGTGCACGGTGGTGGCGCGAGTTATGGTTGCTTAGCTTGCCATAACTGGCGAATTTCAAGGGTGTTTCGGTTTTACTTGGAACCATAACGTCCCTTTAACAAAGTTTTTTCACTGAATTTCATAGGTTTTTAGTAGCAAAACGTAATCATAACGTCCCTTTAACAAAGTTTTTTCACTGAATTTCATAGGTTTTTAGTAGCACAACTTAACCATAACGTCCCTTTAACAAAGATTTTTCACTGAATTTCATAGGTTTTTAGTAGCACAACTTAACCGTAATGTCCCTTTAACAACATTTTTTCACTGAATTTCATAGGTTTTTAGTAGCGCAACTTAACCATAACGTCCCTTAAACAAAGTTTTTTTCACTGAATTTCATAGGTTTTTAGTAGCAGAACTTAACCATAATGTCCCTTTAACAAAGTGTTTTAACTGAATTTCATAGGTTTTTAGTAGCAAAGCTTAACAATAGTAACTTTGACTTTCTGTACATGTAATATGGAACATACTGAACCACTTCTACTGAATGTAATGTCCATGAACATTTTTGATGTCCGTGGACATATTCGGACAACAGTACCACTACCTAAAAGTCTGGGGGGAGGGCATGTTTCATTGTTATATAACAACATGATAACATTTAAAAAATCCACAAAGTAGTACACATACATATTATATAGGTAATACATAAGAAATGTAACCCATATATATACCACACTAACCATTCATTTAAATACAATATATTCTAAAATGGAATATACCAAGAGAAGATAAATAGGCTTCCAACATAATTACCTCACAGACACTCCACAACTAAGACCAAGACCAGACCTACAGACTACTCAGAACATATCTTACCTGAAATAGTGTGTGTAAATCATTTTACTCATATCTTTATAAACTTTCTGTATTAGATTAAAAAAAAAAATATTATTATTATTTTTTTTTTCTCACAGGAATGTCTAGTACTCTGGAATGGCTAGAGGAGCACTTCCCACATAACGAAATATCAGAAAATAGTGAAGCTAATGGTACACACTTTACAATATAAACCATTTAAGTGTTATTATTTTATATAAATTTAACATATATATTTCTTTTTGTACAGAGCATAGCAAAATAGAAAATATGTCTGAAGAAACTGTTATGGAAAACACGCTTGACAGCTTAAAAGAAAAAATGGATTTATTATTGAGCAATTTTAATAATTTGAAAACTTTGAGGATCATTTTAAATCAAAAACCTCATACCATTGTCCCACATGTACTTGTCCCCCCTCACTATATCCCAGTCAATTATCCCCAAACCCTCTCCATAATCCAAAACGTTTTGATGAGACTTCCATCCCTTCTTCACCTGAAATCAATCATGTTGAAACCCCAAATTCTGCCCTGTTCCCCCCACCCCCGCTTATGCCCCGTGTCTCCCTCCTGTACCCTCCCACCCCTGCTCTTGCCCCGTGTCTCCTTCCTGTACCCCCCACCCCCCACTCATGCCCCGTGTCTCCCTTCTTCCCCCCCACCACCCCACTCATGGCCCGTGTCTTCCTTCTTTCCCCCCCACCCCCCGCTTATGCACTGTGTCTCCCTTCTCTCCCCCCACCCCCCGCTCATGACCCGGTTCTCCCTTCTCCCCCCCCACCCCCGGTCATGCCCCATGTCTCCCATCTTTCCATCCCCCACCCCCCGCTCATGCCCAGTGTCTTCCTTCTCCCCCCCACCCCCCGCTCATGCCCTGTGTCTCCCTTCCTCCCCCCACCCCCTGCTCATGCCCTGTGTCTGTCCTGTTGGAACAGGGCAGACACGGGGTATGAGCGGGGATGGGGGCCCCACCCCCGCTCATGCCCCGTGTCTCCCTTCTTTCCCCCCCACCCCCCGCTCATGCACTGTGTCTCCCTTCTTCCCCCCCATCCCCCGCTCATGCCCCGTGTCTCCCTTCTCCCCCCCACCCCCCGCTCATGCCCCGTGTCTCCCTTCTTTCCACCCCCCACCCCCTGCTCATGCCCTGTGTCCCCCTTCTGTCCCCCCGCTCATGCCCTGTGTCTCCATTCTTCCCCTCCCACCCCCCACTCATGCCCCGTGTCTCCCTTCTTCCCTCCCACCCCCCTCTCATGCCCCGTGTCTCCATCCTTCCTCCCCCACCCCCGCTCATGCCCCGTGTCTGCCCTGTTCCCCCACCCCCTGCTCGTGCCCCTTGTCTCCCTCCTGTACCCCCCACCCCTGCTCATGCCCCGTGTCTCCTCCTGTACCCCCCAGCCCCCACTCATGCCCTGTGACTTCCTTTCCCCTCCATTCCCTGCTCATGCCCCGTGTCTCCCTTCTTTCCCCCCCACCCCCCGCTCATGCCCCGTGTCAGTACTGTTGGAAAAGGGCAGACACGGGGCATGAGCGGGGGTGGGGGCCCCACCTTGCCCTACCCCTGCTCATGCCCTGTGTCTCTCCTGTTCACCCCCACCCCCGCTCATGCTCAGTGTCTGTCTCCCTCCTTTTCCCCCGCCCATGGCCCGTGTCTCCACTGTTCACCCCCACCCCCCGCTCATGCCCTGTGTCTCCCTTCTCCCCCCACCCCCTGCTCATGCCCGTGTCTCACTTCTTTCCCGTTCATGCCCCGTGTCTCCCTTCTTTCCACCCCCCACCCCCTGCTCATGCCCCGTGTCTCTCTTCTTTCCCCCCCACCCCCTGCTCATGCCCCGTGTCTCCCTTCTTTCCACCCTCCGCTCATGCCCCGTGTCTCCCTTCTTTCCCCCAACCCCCGCTCATGCCCCGTGTCTCCCTTCTTCCCCCACCCCCTGCTGATGCCCCGTGTCTTCTTTCTTCCCCCCACCCCCTGCTTATGCCCAGTGTCTCCCTTCTCCCCCCTACCCCCCGCTCATGCCCCGTGTCTCCCTTCTTTCCACCCCCCACCCCCTGCTCATGCCCTGTGTCTCCCTTCTTTCCCCCAGCTCATGCCCTGTGTCTCCCTTCTTCTCCTCCCACCCCCCACTCATGCCCCGTGTCTCCCTTCTTCCCTCCCACCCCCGCTCATGCCCCGTGTCTCCATCCTTCCTCCCCCACCCCCGCTCATGCCCCGTGTCTGCCCTGTTCCCCCCACCCCCTGCTCGTGCCCCTTGTCTCCCTCCTGTACCCCCCCACCCCCTGATCATGCCCCGTGTCTCCTCCTGTACCCCCAGCCCCCACTCATGCCCCGTGTCTTCCTTTCCCCCCATTCCCTGCTCATGCCCCGTGTCTCCCTTCTTTCCCCCCAACCCCCCGCTCATGCCCCGTGTCAGTACTGTTGGAAAAGGGCAGACACGGGGCATGAGCGGGGGTGGGGGCCCCACCTTGCCCTACCCCTGCTCATGCCCTGTGTCTCTCCTGTTCACCCCCACCCCCGCTCATGCTCCGTGTCTGTCTCCCTCCTTTTCCCCCGCCCATGGCCGTGTCTCCCCTGTTCACCCCCACCCCCCGCTCTTGCCCTGTGTCTCCCTTCTCCCCCCACCCCCTGCTCATGCCCGTGTCTCACTTCTTTCCCGCTCATGCCCCGTGTCTCCCTTCTTTCCACCCCCCACCCCCTGCTCATGCCCCGTGTCTCTCTTCTTTCCCCCCACCCCCTACTCATGCCCCGTGTCTCCCTTCTTTCCACCCCCCGCTCATGCCCCGTGTCTCCCTTCTTTCCCCCCAACCCCCGCTCATGCCCCGTGTCTCCCTTCTTCCCCCCCACCCCCTGCTGATGCCCCGTGTCTTCCTTCTTCCCCCCACCCCCCGCTCATGCCCCGTGTCTCCCTTCTTTCCACCCCCTGCTCATGTCCCGTGTCTCCCTTCTTTCCCCCCACCCCCCGCTCATGCCCCGTGTCTTCCTTTTCCCCACCCCCGCTCATGCCCCGTGTCTCCCTTGTGTTACCACCCACCCCCGCTCATGCCCCGTGTCTCCCGCGTGTTACCCCCCGCTCATGCCCCGTGTCTCTCTCCTGGTCTTCCCGACCCCCGCCAATGCCCTGTTGTGTTCTCTTTACACACCCCGCCTTCCCTTTCGAAGGTGTCCATCTTGGTAAAATATTTTCCTTACTACACCGGGACGCCTGCCTGCGGCGTGCCGGTTTGGGAAGAAAAATCTTTTTTTTACCACCCCGGGTTCCCACTTTTAGAATCTAGGATGCTAGTGGTCTTCCTCCATTGAAAAGAATGTTATGGTTACGTTGCACTAATAAAAAACTATGAAATTCAGTAAAAAATAAATGTGTTAAAGTGACTTTATGGTTAAGTTGCACTAATAAAAACCTATGAAATTCAGTAAAAAAAACTTTGTTAAAGGGACGTTATGGTTAAGTTGCGCTACTAAAAACCTATGAAATTCAGTAAAAAAACTTTGTTAAAGGGACGTTATGGTTAAGTTGCGCTACTAAAAACCTATGAAATTCAGTAAAAAACTTTGTTAAAGGACGTTATGGTTAAGCTGCGCTACTAAAAACCTATGAAATTCAGTGAAAAAACTTTGTTAAAGGGACGTTATGGTTCCAAGTAAAACCAAAAAACCCTTGAAATTCGACAGTTATGGTAAGCTAAGCAACCATAACTCGCGCCACCACTGTGCACTGCTAAGACTAACACCCACAACATCAAAGATGACATCACAAATGTCATTGATGACATCATAGGTTTTTAGTAGCGCAACTTAACCATAACGTCCCTTTAACAACGTTTTTTTACTGAATATATATATATATATATATATATATATATATATATATAAAGGATAATTATAAAAACTTTTTTTCACAACCACACTGCGCATATACTGAGTACAATCTAAATTTTCATGTTCCATGTCTAATTTGGTCAAACACGTGTTGTCTATAACCGCGTTACACATGGAACATGCAAGTTGAGATTGTACTCAGTATATGCGCAGTGTGGTTGTGAAAAAACACGTTTTTACAGTTATTCTAGTGCTTGTCACGCTTGAAATAGGGTCCATACCTTCACCACCGCCAACAGCATTCACTTCATAGATAATATTTGGTGTACACCTTTACTCACAGGGTTATTAGCTCCATCTTATTCAGAACATCCACAAGCGCTTTGGGGGTCCAGTCTTATGCCACACGCGTTTTATGTATTGATGCATTAACACGTTGTGAGTTTCTCATTTGTGGGATTGTACACACATACAAATAAGAGGCTGCCATAGAAAGTAATGATGTTTCTCATTCAGAACCATGCGCATGCACAAACAGGGTAAGTGAGAAGATTTTAAAGCCAGCCACTCGTGTAGTGGTGTTAGACAATGTGGTGCACCTTCCATGGGCCCTATATAGGCTGGAGCAAATATGTAACAAGGGGCACAACCTATCACATTGATGCACATGCATGTCAATCCTCTTGTAGAAGAGCATGCACTGTCATTATGTGTCCATCCGCATTCTTCACTTTGGCTTGGTGCTGAGTCCTGAGTGCATCCTATAAGTTTCAGCACATTGAATAACTCTACTCAGCTATGTACGGCTTTTCAGACATCCCTTAACCACTGTGGCAACTACGCGTTAAGCAGTCATAGCGCAGTGCATGCTGTTTTCTCCAATAGGAGTGTCTACCATTAGCCTTCAAGTGATCAAATTATCTCTTTTCAACGCAATTGCAACCATTTTTGAGCTGCTGAGATCCTGACGAATGTCCATCATGCTCAATTAGTAGTCCACCACAGCATGGCATCCGATGAAACCTGCATTGCTCATCATGTACAATACATACGTTAGCATCCTTAGTGCAGTGAGGATCACAGATAAGATAGCTGCACATAGCTTATATAATAGCAATCTTCTCCAATCAGTGTTTGTTTTCTCCTTGGCCCACCCTATTAGCAGAATATTAGTTTTTCTCTTTCTATTGATATTTCCTCTATAAAGCGCATATTGTTCAGTCGCCAGCTTCGCTCTCCTCCCAGGTCCCTGCATCTGTTGTTCATTGTGTATGTGCTCACTAAGTCACGACACAGTCACTGATGCACCAGCGTATCGTAATGTAACACTTTTACTTTTTCATGAGTTTTCATTATATCACCCTTCCATCATTGCAAGCCTCACATCAGTCTACTTCCATTGCATGCTGACAGGAAACAACTACTCCACACATTTGGCTGATAAAATGATTGTTCGTCTTTTTCAATAATATTGCAAAATGTTCATTAAAAGATGGGAATAGTAGCTCCAATCACGAGTTCAGATATTGTGGTTTAGAAACCCAAAACCCAATACAAGGAAACACAAATGAGAGGCACATATTTCAAGGAAAACAGCTTTAATGCATGCAATTAAACAGCTGGGAGATTCAGTCAGCTCAGTGCAACTCAAAAACTGAAACTCTACCTGCCCACATTGGGTTACAGAATGTGTAGGCAAAAAAGATTAACATACAAATGAAAATATCACGTGTATTATAATTCCTTCATCCCCAGTTGGCTCCCACCGATATGAGTACCTAAACACAATTTACATTATTACATTCTATTAGGGAAATCTGAGTGATGTAGTGAGTTCATCCCCATGCAGACGCCTTAATTGCATAATCAGCAGAAAAAATGAAACCAACCCCCTCTGGCAATAAACTTGAAACAACAAGCTTCTCACACATGGAAGCAGTCATCTTGGCAACCCTGTCATTGCACACTGCAGCCCCTCAAGCTGTATCATACTTTTTGCAACTATCTTATTGTAACATGCTGCTGTCTCCAGCACACAATCCTCTAGCCAATACCCCATATCCTTTGGGAAGCAGTTGGCATGCAACTAATGCACCACTGTTGGAGTAGTAATTCTTCATATTATTGTGTTTGTTTTTTCAATTCTAATGCACACCAGACCAGGGCGCAGCAGTTTCAGAAAATGCAAGGCTTAGGTTACAGAGTTACAGGCAGGGGAGTTGCTAGGTCTGGAAAAGACCCGGGGCTAGGCTGATGTCGGAACTGTTGGGACTGGGGGCTAGCTAGTCTTTTGGCTGTAGCTCCTGAGATTCTATCCAGGGCTACAACCAAAAGATCAGGGGCTGTAGCCCCCTTAGCCCCCCTCCCCAGCAACGCCCCTGGTTACAGGTTATGAGCAGGAATAAAACATATGTACATAAATACAAGTTATAAGCAGGAACAATACATAAATACAGCATGCTTGTGTCGAGAAGTACTTTGAGGGAATATACAGATACATTACAGGGGTGTAGGTAGCACATTGTTTGTTTCTAAGCCACCCTACCATGTTCCCGGCAGTCCTTAGACTTTATAGATGGCAGTAGAACCACTGGCTGGTTGAGTTTCCTGCATCGTCTCTACACAAAGCATCTGGTCTTTTGAAAAGAAATGCTATTTAGTAACTTGTCTTTGTCTGCTCTGTGCCAAATACAAAAACGATTACTTTGTGGAATGTTTAAATGTACTGGGAACAGCTTCATGAGAAGGAACAGTAATGGTCTAATTCTTGAAACAATAGCTAATGTGTGTCCTGCCACTCCACAATGGACTCTGGCATCATGGTTTTGTCTGAAGGGAAGAAGGGCTGCATTTTGCTTTTAGTTGTAAATGACAGAGCATTCAGAAATGGGCCTAGTGTTGTGTATGGCAAAACCTATCACCTTACTGTCAGCAACTACCTCAAAATCAGCAGACGGCACTCCTGTCATCTTAGTGTTAGACATTAGGCCTAATGGGACAGAATGGATAAGGGGAGCCCCTCTTCTGAGAACTTAGTGGTGTTAAGATGACAGTTAAGTGCAAGAAGGAACGGGTTCAATATAGTTTAGTGAGCCGGAGATTCATAGGAAATTGAAAAGAAATTCATTGTTAATAACTTTTGACTTGTAATGTGAATTTGATTGAATTGTTGCAGACAACGTTGTGCAGAATATTTATTGAAACATGTCTTTTGTCATGTTATTTTTTTGTTGCTCATTACTTTTTTTTAAAAGTCCAATGCTATTTTGTCTTGCACACTTTTTTCTAGGGAGAAAGTAAATTGAATTACATTTGTATATTTCACTTTAAGATACACGTTCACTTACTGGTATTCCAAAGGTGTTTGCTGCTTGATATAATAATAACCAGATTTGTACCTCAATGGACAACCCTTCAAATTGGAAATGTAGAGCAAGATTGTATTTGTGATCATTTTTGCATCAGAAGATACAACATCAGCGTGTGCTCAGTTTTGTGACCTTGATGGAAAATGTTATGGAATATGGTTGTAGCTAAATGCAACTACCTGTTCAATAGCTAAAGGATGAATGTCTCACTTCCCCAGATGGTGCATGCATATGCTTTGCAAATTAAAATCCAATGCAGAGATTATCGTTCCCATTTGAAATTTAGGAAAACTACATGTCACAGAATTCAAAGCAAAAGCAGGTTTGGTAGACGTTCTCACACATGGCCATGGGAAACCTACGAGCTCTGCATTACCCTAGCAAAAATTGATAAATCGTGTACTAATTTAGTAAAGGTAAGAATTGGTATTGAAGCAGATGGTATGCAGCTTGAAACAATATATAAAATCCTGCTATTCTAATACATTTGGATCAAAACCTACTTGCCTTACTCCCTGTTACGCTAGCAAAACAAAAACAGGTCAAATTTATTCTATGTATGTGCACAATCTATACATACATACAGACTGCATGTTCAGGTCATGCTGTAAAGAAGAGTGAAATGCATGTTCTCAATTTTTGGTACTGGTGCCAAATGTATTCTTTCCATCCAACGTTAACATTTTATTATCCTACAGTACATCGAGAGAGCAGTAATATTTGTTGTGTACACACTTTTCTAATCAAGGTTGTATGTCCATACCCGAAAACATTCAGATAAATACCCAACAGTTCACAACTCAGAAGACCATACTCAGCTCCAATAGTCACACTCGTTGCTGCAGAAATGCGAACATTCTACATTTTTGGTGTTTCATACATCAAATAAAAATGTATAAGTACACCCGTGAATAATGTTACTCAGGGGAATGAAAGATGACTCAATGTTTCTATGTTTCAGAGACTACTCCTGCAGCCGATGAGACTGGGATAATTGTATGTGTTGTTAAAGATACCATCTCTCCTCCTACTCTGGAGGAATACCTAGTTTGTGAGTACTTTCTGAGCAAATTCCGTTGTGTTTTCACTTGATGTATGCAATACTGCCAGTGCTTCCCTAATTCCCATTGATCCTACTTCTGGCAAAGGGCCTGGTCTGGGAGTCTGTTCAAAATAATTTGTGTTATCACTTGTTTGAAAACAAACCCTCGAAATTTTAAAGCATTTTTTAAAGAATGTATATGAGTATCAGTTTCCCAAACCAAACTTTCAGTTGCCTAAGGACAAGGTGCCTTGACTCTATGTCCACTTAAGAGCACATCCCTTCAATATCATTCCCATTTTCTTCAATTGCACCCTGACACACACTTGTTAATCCTGGTACCCAAAGAACATTAATTTCCTGGTTATTCAGTGTAATATAAGGGAACAATCTCACTTATAACCCTCCAATCAACAGTGCCACACAAATAGAGCTTGATATTCTATCTATCCCTGTCTGCAACCCATCTAGAACTAACGAGTTTCTCCCCATTTAGCAATGTTAAGCCAAAAACCAGGCCTGAGTACAGAAAGAATATATGTGTTTTAATTATTATGGAAATAACAATAATCAAACTACCTCACATGACACTCTACATTTCCATGGCACCAAAACAAAGATTCAATACAAATACATGTGGATTTTTTCTTTTAAGTCTCCAGTAAATAGAATACAGTTCAAACAAACATTTGCATATTTTTATTAGACAAAAAATCCCTGAATGTCAAAAGGATACAGCACCCTAAAACATAATTGTATATGAAGTTGAATTTAAATTAAAGTCAATACTGTTTGATTTTCAAAAGAACTTAGACACATGCAGCGCTTATGATTTGTATCTCCCTGCGCAACTTGACAATTGTAGCAATGAAGGAGTACAACAAACTTTTCAAAGCAAACGCTTTTCCTTTTTTTGGAGACCCTTTTCATCACCATTCTGCAATGCCAAATCTCCCCTCTCTCAGGAAACACTTTTCCAGGTACTGCAGAGATGTACCTTTAAATCAGTGACTTGTCTCTATTTACTTTTGGGAAGACCGTGTTCTGATCCAACACAAACCCAATTTCTCTGTTCATCATTTGGGACCCCTCTACCTTTAAGCAGGGTCTGTGGAATGAGGAGCAGTAGGTAATTTCGTTTTTATGCACTCCTTTTAGTGAAATATAGGGTTGGCAAAAACAATACGAAACCCTATTACTTTATATTCTATCCTTTTTATTTTATTCGCACTGGAAGCAAAGTTGTTGATTTCCAACTTCAACAAGATAACCCTGAGTAATTGGCGGAAGGTATGAACTCAAGCAGGTCTCCACAGGACCTAGGGCCTGCTTCACAGAAGCATTTTATAATGGTGTAATCCCATAGGAAAACACTCTGTGAATCATGCTCTTAGTGTAGATGGACATATTAACTTACAGAATGATCTCTGTGGCTGTGGATAAGAAAGGACAGCTAAGACATTAGGGCTCCCCCAAATCATCTCATGGGCACAGGGACTCAATTATACAGAATCTCCTGGTCATAGATTCCAGCCTCTCCTTACTCCTGGTTTAAACCAGTAATTGCACCAGCTGTTCCAAACCAGATGATATCCAGGCAGCTTCCTCATTCCTTCATGTTCCCAGGCAGATCCCCCTTTTCTATTGTGTGACAACTTATAAACCTACAATTGCACACACAAAAATGTCTAAAAAATCATATGCCGCTTATTCCTTATACATTTTAATTGTTCAACTAATCTCCAAACCCTTATCCAGGGGCTGGGCTCTTCTTCTCCAATTGGTCCCTTCAGTTTAACAAGGGCAAATTTGGGAGGGAATCTGGCCACACAGATGCATTTACATTTTACACATTTTAATGTTTGCACTTTCAAAGTCCCTACATGGTGGTTATTGCCAATTTACAGTTATATGTAATAATATTTACATTACTAAAATGGTCTGCCTACGCCAGTTCTAATGAAACATGTCCCATCTCCCACAATGTTGCCTGTGCAAATGTTTTTTTTCCGTCTTTCACTCAAAACTTATAACAGTTCTCAACATATACTTCTCTATACAGACATCTAATTTATTAAGCCATCACTTATCTGAATCTCAGCTTTTTTACATTTTCTGGGCTGTTACCATCCAATTTTAGGTTATACACTTTCCTCTGATATCTATGCCATCTTTCTATGACTTATGGTTCCTGAAAAAAATAACTAATTATGATACTTAATGCAACTCTATGGCAAAATAAAATAGCATGCCTATTTCAATTTTCACATTCCATCTCTTCAAGACTTAATTAGTGGTCTGGCACTGACTTCCTTTGCTAGTGTTCCTGCCATACAGTCTATTAGCATTGGTATAGGGTCAAAGATCAGGCCATGGTTCTGCTTATTTTGAAGAGCATAGCGGATGACCCACCTCACTGCTCAGAGAAAATTACCTAGGAAAAAGCCTGTGATTAGTATCGCTGAGCTGACCATAGTCAAATTTAAATACATATATTTTTAACAGTTCAACCCATTTATTGGCATTCTCTCTGTTAACCCACCACACAAATACATTGTTCTGTCAGGCATGAATACCGCTGTTCTCTCTGGCCCTGATACTTCAAAGCAGTTGTCTTTCATATGGAGAGCCTGAGCACAGCATGTGATGGGGGAATGTTATTTTATTTTTTACATTCAGGGGAAGAGTCTTGATCCTCACACATACCTTCTTTGCTCTGAATAATAGAAATATGTGTTTTCCAATCTGCCACCTTTACTCTTCATGTGTGGCCTTGTAATGTATTGCATCATGCATTCAATGTTCACATGTATATCCTCATACATATTTATTCACTGGACTCTGGCCCTGGAGACTTGTTTTTCAATGTTTATATTGCCCCTAGTTACACCTGCAAGCCTGTCCATGTTAAATGTGTCTTTGTTAGCACATGACACCTTCTATGCTTTGCTCTCTATGTCAGAAAGGTTACACTTGAGCACCAGTCACTTGTTGAAAAGCAGGCCTGTGGTTTTAACTTTCATGGAAGGCCCATGTTGTATTCAATGTATACAGCCTTTTGATGTGTGTCAGTGGAGAATGAAATGCTACCCTTTCAATTTGGCAGTAAACTGTGTGTGTTTTAATGCACTGTATTTTAGACCCACATTTCTATGGCTTGGTTGAACACAGCGTTTTCATGTTATTTGTAGCTCAGAATAAACGTTTCTTTCATATATCTTTTCTGCACATGTTAGTGCCAACCTGGCCTTTCAGTTCATTTAACCCTGTGGCTGACATTAAACCTGACAGACAAATAGTCTGACCCATTGTTTTTTGGCCCCTTCCACCTTCTTGTACCTTGCCTTCCCTCTTCCTCTGTAACCCTCCTGCACTCACCTTCCCATTCTGTCACATCTTTATACTGTCTATGCAAAAACCCAAGGCCTGACTGTTTCAGATTCATCCCGCTGGGGTTTGATAAGTAGCAACATCATTTACCACACCCAAACAAGAAGCCATGCTTCAATAAAACACTTGTGACATCTTAAACACATTACACAGTCACACATCCACCAACAGTATTTGCAATTTGTGTACCTATAATGTGCGACCCAGCTACAGTTGCATCTAGTATTTTGCAAATGTGTATTGGCCTTCAACATCTCAATTCCCTCATTTCAAAGCAGCACATTTGAGGTTAAAGACATCCAAGCTTAAATAAACACTGCCCCATGTTTCCTTTTATCCTATGCCAGATCAATAATTCAAGCTCAATTCGTCTATAGCGATTTCCACTTTTCTCAGTCTCCAGTCTGGATACCCTGGCGAGGGCAGAATTTGTGAACTTGTGTACAAGTCTCATGCTTGGTGACCACTGGAGTGGTAACAAGTGTATTTTGAAGGACTGCTTGCATTAAGATTGCTCATTCTTCACTGCCCTTTAGAACCGCATGTCCCAATACCTACACACCCACACATACACAACCATAAGGCATACTGGTGTACAAAGTACACTAGCAGTTTGGGATTTTCATTGATCCAGTTCATTGCTGTACAAAGAGTAGGCCATTGAGTGACCTGAGCTGTTTTCCCAAACAGATCTGCATTCACAATTCTTCCACCTGTTAACTTAACTAAGCCACTGAAACACAGATAATGGCTGGGAGTGTGCAGTCTATACAAATATGCAGATTCATATTTACGGATCCAAGAAACCAACTAATAGGAGCTTGTTTGCCACAATGTTGCAGGAGACCCATACGTTTGTGCTGGAAGGGCCAACAAACTATTTGGTGGCATTCAGAGGGCTGTGTTCTCAACAAGGACCCTCCATATCCAAGGTCAACCTTACGTGAAGATGTCTTTGGAGTCAGCCAGTTGTTTCTAATACAGAATTGTTTTGGGGGATGATAGTCACTCGGTCAAAGACCTCTGTGTGCGCTTAGGATTACCTTGCTTGTCTGCAGCCTTAAAGGCTCTTTACACATTCATACCCTAAATGAAGTGGCCTCACTGTAGCCTGAAGCTACATTCTTATACAAATTGTATGTGTTGGCAGTCATGTAACTCAAGAATCCCGGGCTGTGCAGAAGCTGTACTCTCAGATTACTGCACAGGGCTGTGAAGTCATACCAATAGTAGCTATAATTAATTTAAATACATGTATTAATCAGTATTTTTGGTTTGCAGAAAGACATACTGTAAAAAAGATAATTCATACAATTATAAAATCTCAATTTCATTAAAAAAACAGTAAATAACAATACTTAGAGTGATCTCTTTGCCATTCAATATCCTAGACCAAAAAGCATCTATCATCCTGCCATCATCTTATGATATGTATATTGTTTTAAATTACATCAAAGATTAGTCACTGGAGAGCATTCAACAGCAAGATGTTTCAATGTCATGGTTTGGTTTTCACAAAATCC